>NC_069127.1:80333098-80360598 GCF_026914265.1 Mya arenaria
CGCACTCAATGAATGTTCAAATATAAAACAAGCAGTTCAATTCGACTATAATACTGGCCACATATTATTCAGCTAATGGACGCGTGAACTGCTCAAATCTATCTTAAAGGACCATTCGAAGTCTCTGTCTATTATGGGTCCAAAATTTATATTTATTACCAAGACAACTAGCCAGCACGACATATTATTTTGAATGCCCAATGTCGTGCTATTTCGATTTTGAATGTCCAATGTCCAATGTCGTGCTAGCACGACTTTCACTTTTGAATGTCCAATGTCCAATGTCGTGCCAGCACAACATTCGATTTTGAATGTCCAATGTCCAATGTCGTGCTAGCACGACTTTCACTTTTGAATGTCCAATGTCCAATGTCGTGCCAGCACAACATTCGATTTTGAATGTCCAATGTCCAATGTCGTGCTAGCACGACTTTCACTTTTGAATGTCCAATGTCCAATGTCGTGCCAGCACAACATTCGGTTATGAATGTCCAATGTCCAATGTCGTGCCGGCACGACAATCGTTTTTGAATGTCCAATGTCGTGCCAGCACAACATTCGATTTTGAATGTCCAATGTCCAATGTCGAGCTAGCACGACATTCACTTTTGAATGTCCAATGTCCAATGTCGTGCCAGCACAACATTCGATTTTGAATGTCCAATGTCCAATGTCGTGCTAGCACGACTTTCACTTTTTAATGTCCAATGTCCAATGTCGTGCCAGCAAAACATTCGATTTTGAATGTCCAACGTCCAATGTCGTGCTAGCACGACTTTCACTTTTGGATGTCCAGTGTCCAATGTCGTGCAGCACAACATTCGATTTTGAATGTCCAATGTCCAATGTCGTGCTAGCACGACTTTCACTTTTGAATGTCCAATGTCCAATGTCGTGCCAGCACAACATTCGGTTATGAATGTCCAATGTCGTGCCGGCACGACAATCGTTTTTGAATGTCCAATGTCCAATGTCGTGCCAGCACAACATTCGATTTTGAATGTCCAATGTCCAATGTCGTGCTAGCACGACTTTCACTTTTGAATGTCCAATGTCGTGCCAGCACAACATTCGATTTTGAATGTCCAATGTCTAATGTCGTGCTAGCACGACTTTCACTTTTGAATGTCCAATGTCCAATGTCGTGCCAACACAACATTCGATTTTGAATGTCCAATGTCCAATGTCGTGCCAGCACAACATTCGATTTTGAATGTCCAATGTCCAATGTCGTGCTAGCACGACTTTCACTTTTGAATGTCCAATGTCCAATGTCGTGCCAGCACAACATTCGATTTTGAATGTCCAATGTCGTGCCAGCACAACATTCGATTTTGAATGTCCAATGTCGTGCCAGCACAACATTCGATTTTGAATGTCCAATGTCCAATGTCGTACCAGCACAACATTCGATTTTGAATGCCCAATGTCCAATGTAGTGCCAGCACAACATTCATTTTTGAATGACCAATGTCCAATGTTGTGCAAGCACGACATTCACTTTTGAATTTCCAATGTCCAATGTCGTGCCAGCACAACATTCGATTTTAAATGTCCAATGTCCAATGTCGTGCTAGCACGACTTTTACCTTTGAATGTCCAATGTCCAATGTCGTGCCAGCACAACATTCGATTTTGAATGTCCAATGTCCAATGTCGTGCTAGCACGACTTTCACTTTTGAATGTCCAATGTCCAATGTCGTGCCAGCACAACATTCGATTTTGAATGTCCGATGTCCCATGTCGTGCTAGCACGACTTTCACTTTTGAATGTCCAATGTCCAATGTCGTGCCAGCACAACATTCGATTTTGAATGTCCAATGTCCAATGTCGTGCCAGCACAACATTCGATTTTGAATGTCCAATGTCCAATGTCGTGCTAGCACGACATTCACTTTTGAATGTCCAATGTCGTGCCAGCACAACATTCGATTTTGAATGTCCAATGTCCAATGTCGTGCTAGCACAACATTCGATTTTGAATGTCCAATGTCCAATGTCGTGCCAGCACAACATTCGATTTTGAATGTCCAATGTCCAATGTCGTGCTAGCACGACATTCACTTTTGAATGTCCAATGTCCAATGTCGTGCCAGCACAACATTCGATTTTGAAAGTCCAATGTCCAATGTCGTGCCAGCACAACATTCGATTTTGAATGTCCAATGTCCAATGTCGTGCTAGCACGACTTTCACTTTTGTAAGTCCAATGTCCAATGTCGTGCTAGCACGACTTTCACTTTTGAATGTCCAATGTCCAATGTCGTGCCAGCACAACATTCGATTTTGAATGTCCAATGTTCAATGTCGTGCTAGCACGACTTTCACTTTTGAATGTCCAATGTCCAATGTCGTGCCAGCACGACTTTCACTTTTTAATGTCCAATGTCCAATGTCGTGCCAGCACAACATTCGATTTTGAATGTCCAATGTCCAATGTCGTATGTTTAGCTAACTTCACACAGCTTTGGTAATCAATACTGTCAGTTGGCAGTTGAGATGGTCATAAATTTGATGAAAACATTGACGTTCTAATGTTGTTTTTGTATCACTATGAATGGATCAGTGACTGAGTGAGTGAGGGATTTACTCATTGTGACTGAAAAGATAAATTGGTTGAATGCGGGCCACGACCAGACTGAGTGAGAGATTGTGACTAAGACAGGCTAATAATGGAAACACCTGTCAACCATAAGCATGGCTGAGTTATAGATTGAAACTAAAAGTATGAACGGGAATGATGTGGCGGGGTTCCCCACCTGCCATGCAACACCGATTTTGTGTGAGATAATAGTACTGAAACTTTTAACGGGGTGGGTGCGGGTTGGGTGTCCCCTTGCTTTAAGGAACATCGTGTCTTGTTTGAGAGATTGTTACTAAAATGTTGGACGGTGTAGTGTGTATGTTGGTAAGGACTGACAGCATGGTGCTTGGTTGGTTGGGGCTACGTGCTCGTCTTCTTGCGGTCATGGGTATAAGCCCCATACCGGGCACAATTTTTCTTCCAGGTTTACTTTAATGAGAAGGGTGTCTCCTCTTGTAATGCAATACCGTGCTTGTGTGACAGAATGTAACTACAAAGTTTGACGGGGTGGGTGTGTCCGGCTAGGGACAGCGTGTTTTGTTTGAGCGATTGTTACTAAAATGATGGACGGTGAATTGTGAGTGTGGGTCAGGACTGTCAGGATGCTAGGTTAGTTCGGGTACCATACTGGTGTTCTGGCGTTAATATGTTGGAGCCCCATACCGGGAGCACTTTTCCTCTAAGGTTTTCTTTAACGATTACATCACACACAAACCTCGTGATTGAAATGATCAGTATAAACTTGCGTAAAAGCGCTCTTAAATAATAACGTGCTCATTTATTCACTGACAGAGATTTTAAAATCGATTTGATTGTTTGAACTTTTATGCAAATTTCCCTATACATGCTTACGCGCTTCATAGATTATCAAAACAACCCCCAATGGTTGATACTGGAAAAAGGTGGAAATAATATTAATAGTGCGAGTGAACAATTTCAATCATGAGGGTTGCGGGTTTCCAAACTGTTTTGTCAAGGACAACATTCAATAAATCGTGTGGGGTAAACATAGTGTAGTGAATAACATTATACTTATTCATACAGTGGTCATAGAACAGTAATGCCTATTTGGCTTTTTTATGTTCCGATTTTGGAGTCAATTTGTAGACGGGAACAATAAAACACTCAGATATGGTACTATTTATAACAGCTTTTATTCTGTCAAAAGTGATAGGAGAACATTCCTTGCATCTAACGGTTAAACAGAATCAGTGGATTTTAATAAGATTTTTCAATATAACTATTGTATATTTAGCTTATCATCTTATTCAACCCCTGAAATGGAAAGCGAGCTAGGATCAGCTATGATACCTATACGTCGACGGTGTCCCAATACGTGACGGTGCTGGATTGAGAATGGAGACGTGGGGACGTGAACAGGGGTCGCGGCGGATTGGGAAGGGGTGAAAACGGGAACGTCCGCAGTGGGAGCGGCGGAGCGGAACTCGACGTCAACGGGGACGCTAACAAGGGGCGCGTCGGAACGGGACTCGGCGACCGTAACTTCTGGAGTAATAAGCGTGGTGAACGAGGGACATGAAGCGAGGAGCGAAAGAAGTGCCGACCAGAACAGGAACGGAACCGTGTAGCGGTTCAGGGAGGCTGGAGTAAATGTCCTGTCATGAAACATTAATGGACTAACACGGCATAAATCTATGGACCAAGACTTTTTAAATAAGCTGTTTAAATGTGACATTATATTTTGGTATGAATCATAGGGTAACTTAGATTTCAATTATGATGTTGAAGGATATAAATGTTTTAATTTCAACAAAGGCGTGCTAAACGTTGTAGTGGCGGAATTGTAATATATATTAGGGATTCAATTCATAAATGTGCATCTGTTGTTCTAAATAGACATGATTATATTTTGTGGGTGAAACTTGATAAACTATTTTTTTAAGTTAGAATCTTATATTTTTGTAGCAGGGCTGTATATTTGGCTCGAAAATTCTCCTGCTTATAATATTGTCAATGTCGATCTTTTTTATGTTTTACAACATGATATTGATCATTTCCAGTCTCAGGGAAAAGTTTTAATAACAGGGGATATGAATGCCCGAGTAGAAAAAACACGCGATTAAATAGTGTGTGATAATTTTATTATTTTATTGACCATGAAGACTATATACCCGATTTGACATCGCCTGGATTTACTGATGACATGGTTAATATCAGTACGGTTTAAAATTGATTGACGTTTGTGACGGTAGAATAGGTCATAATACTGGGTCATTCACGTTCATGAGTCACGTGGGCTCTAGCGCAATATATTATCTGCTATTGAAAGATGATGATTTTAATTGTATTGACACTTTTAAGGTCGAAGAGTTTAGTGAGTGGTCTAACATTGTTAACTGTCATTTGTTATCAACACAAATAGTGATGTGAGTTTTGTTGAGCCTCCATCTGAGCGGATAAGAGTTCAATGGGATGACGAAATTAAAAATTACAAGTTGAACAAATTTGTTCAAAGGAGCGACTGCGACTACTGGAATAGTAGTGCTGTTCAATATGTAATACCCAAACTTAAACTAGCTTATACTGAATATAAATCCGGTTTATAATTTTTAGCAATAAAAGTAGTTGGCTGAGTAATAGATACAGCACTTTTCACTATAATGATGGTAATTGTAAATGACAGCTATTGCTCAAGTGTAGAATTTCAATCAAGGGATTTGCGGGTGACGTAATCGAATTGTACTATGTTGGCAAAGACACGTATATAATCAGTTTAACTGAATAGACTTGTTGTTTCTTTTAACCGTAGTATTGGAAAGGTTACGCCCATTCTTCTTGTTACTTTTCGGATATGGAGTTAATGTGAAGACGAAAACAGAGGAAACACTCTCAAATATGGTAAGTTATGTTGCCAAAGATATCATGCACATTTGACATATATGCTTTATGTTGTTTCCGGTTTTAACCTCACATATTGTTTTGTATTAAACATTACTTCTTTTGCATTGGTCAGAAATTAAATCACTCTAAATATTTGTTAATGTAAACAATTTAGTTTAAACAGTATTGCTTAACTGGCAATATTCCAGCGATTCATAGCGATAAACGTGATATTTCCTCTTGATTTCGTAAAAAATAGCTCTTATTGATGTTAAATCCTTAATTTGTTTAAACCCGAATTGACCTTATGAACATACAACAAATTGTGGTGTCTTTTTACCGGATATGATGTCACTATCTGAAAACAAACAGTATTTGTTCAAAGTGTAGTGTTTATGTAATGATTGTTACTGGATATCATCTTATTATGCGTTCTACTTTTAGAATACAACCTACATTTTCAGCCTTTGAAATGAAAGATAGGCAATCATTATGTATTAGGCTTAATCATTAAGAATTTTAACTTTTGAGGGTGTTTAAGCGACCGCCCATTGCCACTCATCCGATACAATATCCCTGTATCTGATTTTACATTGATAAAGTGTCAGTCAGGTTGTATTCTAAGTCAGTTAGATGACCTGAAGTAAAATTTGAATGACTAATCATGTTTTAGATTCATTTGATAAATTAGTTAAGCTTATTTTATTTTATGGATGTGAAGTTTGGGGCTTTTTCCGTGCAAACAATGTAGAAAGAATACATACTATGTTTTGTAAGAATTCACTTGGTGTTAAAACTTCTACACAAAACGATTTTATTGATGGAGAAATAGGCAGGATTGGTTTTTATTCGATGAGATTACCAGTTTTCTTAAAATATTGGTTTAAGATATCAAACTGTAGAGAACGAAAATACATAAGTATTCTCTATAATGGGTATACAACAGAGAAAATATTTCAAAGTTGATGTACTTAGAAAAGTATATTGAATCATACAGATACAGTTGTTAACATTGCGATATAGATAAACCTATTTATAAATAATTAAATATGCTTCGCCATACATGTATACATAAGCTTTTGTATTATGTTATGTAATAATTTGATCAAGGGTCATATTGGCCTATTTCAAATATGTAGTGTGTTGTATGTTGCTTTTGAATAAAATTTCTTCTTCTTCTTCTTCTTCTATATAAAACAATGTTATTTAAAATTGAAAATAACCCTAGTAAAACCAAATGGGCGGTTATGGTAAAATATTTGTTATGCAATAATGATATACGAGGTGAATATATCAGTATATACTATAGAGAAAGACCAAGTATATTCAAAACCATGCATTCGCTAAAGGGTCATATTGGCCTATTTCAAATATGTATTGTGATGTATATGTCTTTTGAATAAACATGTGAGATATATTCACAAAGTGTTTTTTTTCTTTTTCTTTCTAAAGGGATTTGAATAAGTAGAAGCTTTAAATATTACTCAAAGTTTCATATGTCAAAATATTTGTTGATTCACTTTTTTTCCCGTGTTAAGTGTGAAATAAATGTCTACATGAATTTCAGAAAACGGATCTTGTCGTTGTCCTTTGGATCTGAACGAAATTTCTTGAATGGTCACTGTCATTCCGGTTAGATAGATAGAAATTTAAAGAATGGGTATTACCTTGTTATTTATACAGCTTAATCAAGGTTATATTTGATAACAATTAGTAGTTGCACAATATCATAGTACTGGTACTGATAGGGTTAAAATATAAGTTATTATTATGTTATATATTATGAAGTCTTAAAGCTGCACTCTGTGAGAGTGCAGCTTTAACAGTCAACTCATCTTTTTTCTGATATTTTGTAAATATTTTCACTCAATAATTGAATATTACAGAAGTTATTCCCCAACAAACTTAAAAGTCCATTGGCTGCAGTATTGATCTAATTTATGCATTATGAATTGTGTAAAACCATTGCATTGGGTATTTCAAGTCATTATAAAGTGTGTAAAACCATTGTATTGCGTTTGTCCGGAAACATGTAATAATGTGTAATAATAAAGATTTTTGACATTTCATTATTTTTTTAATGGATATGGATGATGATGATGATGATGATGATGATGATGATGATGGTGGTGGTGGTGGTATTGATGATGTTGTTGATAATGATGATGATTAAGATTAGGGCGTAGCATATTACTGTCATTTTGAAGAAAATACGGGAAAAGTAGGCAGTCAAATTGGTCAAATTTAAGGTAATATTTTAAAGTTGAGCCAAAATTGAAAGCTGAAAATAAATTATTACTCCCCTTAGAGTGTTCCCATCTACATTTTCTTGGTTACAAATGACTAATGCATAAAAATACAATCAATGAAAGAAAGACGTCCATGATGACGCTATACCAGTCATCTGAGGCCTCGAGTTCAAGTGCCCAAAACTAATGTTGTGTTAAAAGTTTTGAAAACAATATCATTTTCAAATGTTTTCCTTTCGTTGCCCTGGTAACCAGAGATATACGCTGATGACCTAGACGTGAATAAATTTCACAATCGCACAATTACCAGTGGTTCTTGATACTGAAATAATTTTTAGCTCATCTGAGCACATGTTGAGCTGTGAGGATTGTTGGATTTCTGTTGTTTGTCCGTCGTTAACAATTGACTTTTCTTGAAACGTTTGAAATGACGTTGAACGTGCGCATTGTCAAGGATACATGCCCGTCAGTCTGACAAAAAGGCGAGAATATATGTTACGTCATTCGACGATTCAATTTTCTGATTGTCCCAAATGACGGTGTTGTGCGTTTTCGTAACATAATTATTTCCGCCAGTAGTCGGGCCAAACGTCATTTCAAACGTTTTCGCAGAAACATCAATTGGTTTGGTTCACATTTAAACCGATCTTACTAAATATTTGCCAGAATTTACGTCTCAAGCAGTCTAGTTCAAAGCTTGGTTAAGTGGACACAAACAACTAAGTCCGATCTTGATGAAACTTTATCAACCACTATTGTACTAGTATGTGTTTTAATTGTTTTTTTATCGATGAAAGTGTGCCTTTTTGCCACATAAGAAAGTCCTGTTTATGTGTTGAAAATCACCGCATACACGTGGTCGATTTCGTTTGTGCGGCGATGCTGGTATGCGGCGTTACAGTGCATAAGGACAAGAATCATATGAAGCATATTTATTAAGTATTTTTATGTTTCTCCCCTTTACCTGATTATTTCGAAAATTCATATGTACACATTTATTACATTAGCATGGATTGCATTACTCAGCAAGCATGACTAGGTATTTCTGAATATAACTCCATTTGTGAATACCAATCGCTACTCTCTTTTTTCAATGCTTGACATTTACTTTCAATTTTATTCTTAAGTACCCCTATTTCTGCATGTTCTGAAATTTTCCAACTTGTGTATAATAGCACTACAACCATTTGCCTTCTACTAGCATTTCGTACTACAATTGCTGCATTTGTGTTGAAAATGTGCGTTTCGGCAGCATCCATTCTCCCAGCAATACTCTTGTCAAATGTTTAGCTACCGGGCTTTACCAATTAGGTTCCATCATATTATTAACTTGTCCGATCTGTCCGTTGGTGTTCTGTTGTGCGATCATGATTAACGATATCGCTGGCTTAATAGTAAATAGGTGCCAGACAATGTCAGGATTTTCACTGTCTAAGAATATCAAAATGACACATGTTTTGTGAATGCTTTAATATGAATATCTACATAACAATACGCTAAAAAGTCAATTTCGTTTCGATGTCCAAGCCGTAAAGGGTCCAAAACTTTACTGAAATATATCAAGTAATAGGAACAATGTAGTTTGAAGAAAGACAACTGTACTATCATTTCTGCATTCTCCAACACGTCATTGTACAATGTACACAAATAAGTTTGACAATACATAAATGCATAAATGTATAATTCCTTTAAAATTCTAACCAAACACTTTTACCTAATCTTTACATGATTTCGTCACCGACGCCTTTTTGTATTGTAAAAAGAATGTAAACTTATAAGAATCCGAAAGGAGGGCAATCATATTTGCATCGTTGGTATAGTTTATCAATATCATTTAGTTAATAAATATATTACCTTTCACCCCATGTATCAAAACCTGCTTATTCCAAACGTCTTTTCATCTGAAAGCAATGATGCCTTTTTGTAAGTTTCATGAATGTAATACTGTAATACGCTGTTACAGGAAATGTCTTAAGACTATCTCACTTCAAGAAAAAGAAAACAAGATTTTCACATAAATATATGTTATGCTTAAAGAAATACGCGAGTTGAGTTGGATATAAACTAATTGACGTAACGATATAAATTATTTATAGAATAGCTTTTGGTTGATAATTGCCCCCATTGGAAGGAATAGGGCAATTATCAACCAAAAGCCGTAGTCAACCATGTATTATCCTTTATAATATATATGTTTTGTCATTTGTCAATGATTTCAAATGGTCTTAAAACATGATTTTGTGGAATAATGAAGAATATGTCATATGATTAGCATGTAGGCTGAAAGTCTCTAAAATAAGAAATAACAAAATGGTTTTAAATGGCATTAGCTGCGAAAAATAACGAGTGACTGGAAATCAAAATAGCAAAACTTTTTTTGTACATGTTTTCAGAAAAAGCCTGCAATTTTTCCATTCTTTAAATATTTCCTGTTTTACATCGGCTGATTGTGATGTTCATTTCAATTGATGAGCACAGCTAGGGTCGATCAAGCCTAGGAGCAGTTTCATAAGAATCTCGGCTTGAATGACCGCAGGGTTCCCGCTGGCGATCGCCATTGTCGCCATTTGCGACAAAATCGCAAAAGTGGCGACAACTTTTCAAATTTGGCGAATTTATGGCGACAACGATTTTTTTCTAAAATATTTTCTTAAAATGACGTAAGTGGTGACCATGCGGCCTGCATGATAATCGATTCTGTCACTGTCATAAATCAAGCGCATCTGCTGGTGCGACAACAAAAATTAATCCGATAATTAGGGCAAGCAGTCACGGCCCAGTCAACACCTCGCTAATTATTGCAGAATTTTATTGCTTTCACGGATAAACAATGACATCCTTTAACTGTTATGTCTCTTATTAGCAAACAATTTTAATATTTAGCTCAACAGCCTTGTTGTTGCGTAATTATCGTGTTAGTTTTAAATATGCAAATCATAGAATTTTATGTTGTCGAAAAGTCACGTGATATGCAAATTTCGTAATGACGTTTACGCGCTAAAAATAGACTTGCTTTCGGTTTTGTCGCAATTTGTAATATTGCTATAAATGCAGCATTCTAAGAGTTCAAAAAGTGTCAAAAAGATTAACAGAAATCAAATAAATAGGATTAAACCCCATTTGATAAGGCTTCTAATATGTTGGCTGGAGTAAAGAGTAGGTAGACAAATTTCTGTTAACTTGTTAACAGGGTCATTGACCCTAGCCATTTCGCTAGAATAGTTAACATTTCTTATCGAATAAAGTAAAACAAAACGTTTCAACAAGACATTTCCTTGTCTCACTGCTTAATGACATTTACCGAATGTAAACATCCAGTACGGTTTCGGGTAGTACTCGTTACTGAAACACGGAGGGTGTCATTATCGGTAAAACTAATTTCACTATTCTTGCACCGATAGTTTCATTTTAATCTCTTTCAAGCTTTTTATGTTTAAATGTTTGCCTATCAAGTGTACGGTGGCCATTTTTACTTTCGTGAAAATGACGTCAGTGTGCATGATCTCGTCTTCGTCAAGCAATTATGCCATAATCGCCCTGACGTGCCGTGATAATCTCACGGGCGGAGACGATAAACATTATTGCGGGAACGAACTTTTATATTAAAATGGTTCTATTTATAGTAACATGTGTATTATAAAGTCATAATAAAATGGACGTAATTTGACGTCGTGACAATACCCCCTTGATGATTGTGACTGAAACCGGGATTTCTTCGCTTAACGTATATTTTGTTATTTATCTTTTAACTGTTCAAAAGAACTTTTAAAGTTTTATATATTTCTTTTGAAACTCGTTTATTTTAAAAATATATTGATGCGTAATGAAACCACGACTTCCACATATTGTCAGAAATGAAAAAAAACTTCTAAACATATTTTTAATTGAAGGTTTTTTATTCTCTACCATTTAAAATGTATTCGGTAACTGTTAATTGATTAAATTGATTTAATTCTAGCTGACATAAAGTAAATCTGATGTCGTTGCCAGTGTTTTGTACAATAATTATATGTCCTAATCCTTTTTCTCAATTTGTTTAGGTGTAACATTCAAACGCAATTTTTTTTTGCGAAGTCTCAAAAAGCTTGACAATAGATTGCTCATTCCGAATTCCAAATAACTTAACAATATTTGTTATGTTCTTAGTATGACTGTCGTAAAAGTCAACGTTTTATGGTAAATGCCTTTTTTTCCCAAAGCAGATAGATTTTTATGGAGATTTCATTGAACAATTCATACGAACATATTTGTATGTTGAGAACGTTCGCAAACGTCTTGTTATATCTGTTGTGTCGTGCGATACAAAAGTGTTGTACGCTACCGTGCGCTTTATCCGACGGCATTCAGTTGAGATCGTTGCTTCGTTTGGAAACCTCAATCTTTGACATGTTCTTACTCTTGAGAGCTGATAAAAGCGTTAGTGTTAAACATTTAGGGGACCAATTAATACGAAGAGGTTAAGATATCATTTTTATAAGGTGTAATTAACCTGTATAATTTATAACTTTACATAAAACCACATTTTATGTTTTTCTTATATATTTAATGTGTCATCATCTGGCTAATATTTACGCAAGCAACTCGCAATTGCGGGCCTGGAGTCTGGGAAATATCATTACCACTACTAACATGTGATAGCGAACCAAACCACAACAACATCACTTTCAAGATGTTTATTAAAGAACGTAAATAACGTCTGACGGATATGCGAAAATTAACACAAGAAAGGTGCTTTCAGGAATGTAAACCGAAATTTCGGCGAAAGAAAAGTTATATTAGTTTGATACGCTCCGTTTCAGTAACGAGAGTTACCGGTGACCGTTTTTTACATGTTTACCGGAAGTTTACATCTGGTGCAGACAAGTTAGTATTTTGTTGAAATGTTTTTTTATTACTTATTCTGCGGAGAAATGTAAATATTTCCAGCGAAATGGCTGGGTCATTCATGAACAGACTCTTATGAAAACTGTCTTAGACCTGATCGAACCTAGCTGTGCTCACATATTGAAATGAACTTCAAAATCAGCCGATGTAAACAAGAAATATTTGAAGGGCAATATTGACGTCTGAATTCGAAAACATGTTCAAAAGGTTTGTTATTTTAATTTAATATTACTCGTTTTTTATAAAAGCTAATGTCATTCAAAAACAGCTTTTTGTTTCTCATTTTTTTTTACTTTTCAGACTTACTGCTTATAAAATCTTAAATTGTTCCAAAATGTAGGTTCCAAAAATAAGATAAATCGTTAACAAATGACAAAATATATGTATTGCCGAATGGAGGGAAAGACGTTGTTTAGATTTTGAGTATTACAATTATTCTTTTCACTGAGGCAATATTCAACTAAATAAACATGGGCAACAATATATCATTATACAAAACAAAATGGCATCCATTAAATTGCGCTATAGTATGACAAATAGAACATGACATTGCTGGGCCACACGCATGTTCACGGTCTGAGCAGTCGGACAAAGGATGATATAAAATTCTCAGCTTCGCTTCGGTCAATTTATCATCCTCAGTGCGACTGCCCAGTCCGTAAACATGCGTACGGTCAGCAAAGTGATGTTTTATTTGTAAAATATCCAATGTGCTTGCCTTCTTTGTTAATATAGTTGATCGGTCCGTATATCACTGTACTTAAATGCAGATCAAGTTTTAATGACGTCAATGGTCCGTATCATATTTTTGGCCGGTCCGGTCCTCGCCAAAATATAATGTGGATCGCTGACTTTATAAAAATGGTGAGTGATGCTTACGATTTTCACAAAGGCGAAAAAGAGTAAGTGAAATTATTATCTTTGTAAGATGAAACTCATCAAAAGTGCTTTAAAATAGTGAATGATTATATAAAGTGTTCGGTAAAATATAAGAAATATAACACAACACTTCGGGCCATATGGCATTATAAGGACCGGCCAGTAAGCCTGCGAAGGTGAGTGGAACCGGGTCCGCCATAGTACAATAATATTTGGCAGTAGTCAAGACCACACGGCCACGGAGGCTACTGGCAGTGTAGATATATTGAACAAGATTTGAGTGTAGCATGCGAATTAATTGGAAGAAGAGTTGTCTCTCCTGCCTCATGCATATTCATTAACGAGCTTTTGTCAGTCAATTGTCCCACGGTATGTATGACGTGTAACGGAAAAAGTACCATGGTTGTCGATGATGCTATGAGATAAACATTTTACATACTCGCTTTCTGTGAATCTTTGCTCTCGTCAGACTTCCGATCTGAAAAGATAATGAAATATGTAAAAACAATGAACATATATTCTGTTTTTTATATAACGTGATTTGCCGTCGGTGTTAAATTGATGGAATTAAACGAGTCCACGGGTGTCAAGTTACCATCGGGAGCTGTTTTGCCCACGTTCGTAATTTACTTCGTATAAGGATCTACCCCACTCGACCTATATCGATTTAGGCCTTTAACAGTAGGTATTTAACTTTATGTCGTAGTTACCCAACAACTGAGTCTAAAAAAAGACCTAGTTTTTATGTTTGGTTGAACTATTTGTTCATCCAGACTCATATGTGTATCGAATTGAGTCCTTAACCTTTACTACCAAAAATACATATATTTATAGAATAATACATGGTTGATCATGGATTTTGGTTGATAATTGCCCCAGTGGAAATAATAATTGCCCGAGGGCTTTAGCCCGTAGGCAATTATTTCCACTCGGGCAATTATCAACCAAAAGCCAGGGTAAACATCCGGTACGGTTTCGGGTATTACTCGTTACTGAAACACGGAAGGTGTCATTATTGGTAACACTAATTTTACTATTTTAATAATGTTTAAATGTTTGCCTACCAACTATACGGCGGCCATTTTTATTTTCGTGAAAATGACGTCAGTGTGCACGTTCTCGTCTTCGTGCCGTGATAATCTCACGGGCGGAGACGATAATCATTATTGCGGTAACGAATTTATATAGTGAAATGTTACTATTTATAGTAACATGTGCATTATATGTAATTTTATTATATATATATTCCGCCCTCATTTGAACCAATATTTTGAAGTTAAACACTTTGTTACTGTATACTTTAGAAATGTATGTTCCTCTCAGACAGAAAGACAAGCAGGAAAATTGTCAGTTTAAAAGTTTTCTGACAGTCTTCCAATACGTTTGAGATGATACATTATTTTTTTAGTTAATAACTACATCAGTATATCACGTAAAGCGAATAGTTTTACTCGGTCATATATATCCGGTATATCAGCTATGAATCTTAAATAAGCTTTATATTAGCATTTCAACGATATTTAATGTGATTCATTCTTTCATGCTTTACGATGAAATATGGGGTTTTAACAGTGAAATCACTGCCAAATAAGGAGTGAAAATATCACGTTTCAGAACTACTTTTAAATTCCTTTGTTGTTACATGTACTTGCCTTGATCAAAACAGAACACTGGACTTCAGTAAATTATGTCAAAAAAATGTTAAAAAAAATAAATATTTTATAAATTTAAATAAATATATAATTGGAAATTAACAACTTACAGTTTAATACCGGCTATCCCGTTTCTCAAACATTTTACTGATCTTTGAAGCTGAATGTTCGAACAT
Source organism: Mya arenaria (assembly GCF_026914265.1). Lineage (NCBI taxonomy): Eukaryota > Metazoa > Mollusca > Bivalvia > Myida > Myidae > Mya > Mya arenaria. The sequence continues at coordinate 80,348,366 of NC_069127.1, forward strand.
TTGCTTTCATACCAAACAAATTACAGACAAAAACAACTGTTCGAACATAAATAAAATTTTATATCATCGTTCAAATGTATTTTGAACTGTTAACCGTTGTAGTACGTAAAATGAGCTTCCTGGATAATTCACACAACAATTTACCTAGATAGATCCGATATTTTTTTACCCCACCCACACCTCAAAATGTGTCAACAAACTAGCGTAGCATTTACTCTTTATCTGGAAAACAAACATTTTAAAGCGAAACAGACTGGTCTCTGGCAGTAAGATGACTGAATATTAATTTACTATAAAAACACGCCTACATGCAGTCTTAAACTAAGAAAAATGGTTAAAATCCTATGAGTATCCACATTTGTTTTGCTAACACATTTGACCTTCCAAATTTTCATTCTTTAAATAGCGGCGTAGTAATTTGGTTATGTATTCATGCCCATCTTAAAATAAAATGTGTTTTCATTATTTTTTGGAACATATGTGTACTAATCGTTGTTTACTGTTCATAAAGCTTTGCAATAAAAAACGAGCGAATATTAAGCTATAAGAATGAATAGCAGAGAACTATTTCTCAGCAAACCGAAAGTAAAAAAGTTCACAGCTATAATTATGCATAAGGGGCGCCCCACGGGTAGCAGCGTAAAGCCCACCTTTTTCAAAAAGGGGGGTAAATCAGAAATAAATGAAAAACAAATAAAACTCCGAAAATAAGCATGAAAGAAACAGAAAATTTGTTTATTTCAGTGTAAAATCGTATTTAATTTCACTCGTGATCATAAAAAAACTACATTTTCACTCGTGGCTTCGCCACTCGTGAAAATATGTTTTTCTATGACCTTTGTGAAATAAAATACGATCTTACACTGAAATAAACAAATATCCTCTATGTCCTTACGATATTATCTATGGCATACATGTACCTACATTCATAAAAATAAATATTGCCTAAACTAAAACAAACTATTGTCATTTTTATGTTATTGAATACTTTAAAATTATATTATAATCAAGTCAAAAAATAACCAAGGGAAAATTTGACGTGATAATATTTGTTCCCGGGGGAAATTTAACCCGTGGGACAAGGGACAAATTGAAAAAAATGAAAAACAAAGAAAAGCCCCTTCCAAGTTACCCATCTCTTGTGTAATCGTTCTTTGGTTTCAGTCGAAAATAGATTTAGTTCAAAGTATAGTAAGCTTAACTTGATAATTCGGTAATGCTTACACTTATAAACAAAGTTTTTTTTGATGGAGGGTTTTTGCATATATTTTTGACAATTTGTTTTATCATGGTAGTTGCCATTGTGTTATCTATAATTAAGACGGGATAAACATTGAAAGTTTGAAATAAAATTCATTAGCAAGCATCCATCGAACGGTCCGCTTAAATAGGAGTATTTGTAATAAATGAAATTTAATTTAATTTGTTTCGAATTAAAAATAAGAAGTTCAGCTAATTAAACAGCTAAGGCTGATTTTTAAGGATGTGAACTTCGTTGCATCTAAGACAAACACGAATAAAAATGAAATGTTAAAGCTAGTAGAATGTATGTGAATAGTAAGCGTAATACACGAAATTATCTTTTAAAAGGAAAATTAGAAATATGAGAATTGAAAAGACCAAGTAATAATAATACTGTTATTCATACACAGTATCAAGGTAAATAAAAGCATGTTAAAGTTAATGAACATGCAGTTTAAAAGATTTGAAGGGCATTAACGTAGTTTTCATACAAACTGTGGTTAAGGACGCTTTGACACGACTTTTGCTTAGTCAAAAAATGGTATTAACAACGCAATGATTATGCCACAAACGCGCCACTGTAAGGATACCAAAGACCTTTCAATTGTCATTCTAAAAAGCCTCTTACGAGCTACAGTAAGGCAATCAAAAACCTCTACATACATCTTATGCTGATTCCGCCTGTTCTTAACACGGAATTAAGGTGAACCAATTTGACTATTTTTTATGTTATGTTAACAAGGGCGGACACGAATTATCTGAAGAAGACGGAATACATTTTTTTAGTTAATTTTAGTTCCAGCACTTTATAAGAAGGATTTTAAATATAATTATCTATATATTCAACTTACAGTTGAATAATGAAGTTCATTTCACTGATAATTAACCACAATTACAAAAATATTTATAAAGCCTAGGTTAAATTCCAGAATAAACTGATTTGGTTTAAAATACAAGTACTTAGTTTTATTTGACCGAATGTTTTAAAATGTATTTGATCTTCAGAATATATCATAAGGATCTATGACATTGTTTGCTGTTTTGTCGGTAAAAACCTACAGATACATAGACACATTTTTTTTTGTATTTTGTCTGTATTCAGGAAACGCATTGTACAACATTTGAAATTAGTATATTCCGCATGTAAGGTTTGATGTTTTTATAGTATTGTGAAATGGAATGTTCGAGGTGTTGCTTATTGTCTTCTGCTAGAAAAACATCATATATAACTATATATTGCTATATATCTCAATTATGTTCGCAAAAATTTATGCACCAAATCCGTTTAAATGAAGTTTTCAAGAAGATAGATTAATTACGTAAAAGTGATAGGTATTTCATCTTTTGGGGGTTATACCTTTTTATATAATTTAATTCAGATTTAGACTTTAAGAATAATAAAACAATAAATCACAATGTTAAAGCTAGAAAATGATTGTTAAATATAATTTTCGTCAAACAACCTACTACATTAATATATAGAATGGCATGGAGAGACTTTATAGAAAAGACTGAACTCTTTCTTTTACTATGGTAAACTTGATGTATTTATTATTACAAACACTATCATAAATTTTGATTGGAAATGAGATACAGATATATGTAACTAAAAGGATCACGTATATATGTAAATAGATATAAATGTATAAACCAGCATTTTATAAATATACAACATACACGTTCATATCATGACAATATGCAATAAAATAAGTATATAAACAACCTTCATACTTACATAATAATATTTATATGAAAAACTACAGAAACAAATAATTCACTCATGTCAGATATAGCTTTATTCAGAATGTATCAATTGAGGGTAAATACACCTTTCTGAGATCGTTACAATTCGCAAAGGCCCGTAAAATGGTTAACAGCCCGAGTGGATTGCACGAGTAGCAGTATTTGAAAGAGCGTGTAAAACAAAAAACCTGACGTTTAAGGCACGTGCATTTACTGAATAATGCAAAATAAATCCGGTTTTGCATATTAACTCATATAGGAACGGACCGAAACACACATTTTATGCAATAATACGAGAAAAAAGTTTATGAATTAAGAAATGATAAACTTAGAGGCCTTTTAATTATATTTTAAGCGGAATGTTTTTTTTTAAGTTTGGAATGGAAAGAGACCTATTGCTCATAAATATATTTCTTTCATGCTTTTCGATGAAATATGGAGTTTTATCAGTGATATATAAACAGTGAAAATATCAATTTCACTGCAAAATAAGGAGTGAAAACGTCAACTTTTTGAACTACTTTTAAAACCAATTGTAGTAACTTCCCCTTAATCAAAACAAAACACTTCCAAGTTGAAACAGAACATGTTGGCAAAAAAAATAAATATGAAAATTACAAAAAAAGGTAAATTTCGTTTATAAGTTTCATTTGGAAATAAATAACTTACCGTTTATTCGAAAAAAGGCGTATATAACATCCTTTTTAAAATGGAGGGGGATTAAGAAAATAAATTTTAATATTATAAAACTCCGAAAATAAGCATAAAGGAAACAGAAAATTTGTTCATTTCACTCCGGATTATAAAAAAAAAATGTTTATCTATGACACATGTGAAATAAAATACGATCTGACACTGAAATAAACAAATATCCTCTTTATCGTTCATGGTAAAACAATGACGGCTCTTTTATAGTATGAACTAAATTCAATGTTGAACGAGACTTATTTCTCTAGTTTTTCATATAAATATGTATTACTTTTATGAATATCTTTGTAGTAAAAAGCAGTAAGTTGATTCTGATTTACAATGAGATCTAGATTTTCTGTGTTTAATGTACCAAACTATCCGAAGTTGTGCTCTTTAAATGATCTTCTTGTATACGAGGAAGTTTCAAATACCCTAAATAATATGAAGAACGTTATGTTCTGGATGGGATGTGTTAACAGTCAAATTTTACAAAATGATCTGGAATTTAATTGGAAATATTGTAGTCAGTGCAATATATTGTAGTTCATGTACACCGGCTGTTTATGGAGATTAAGGCCGATATCTTTAATATATTAATATATATGTCCTAGTTCTAAGTGCACCAGTCTAATAATATTTTACTAAATTCTTGGTACCGTAAATCTATGGATTAAAGCCCGACAGGCCTCAAAACTTGGGCATCTAACGTAAAATGTATACTTGAGGAGAATTTAATTTTAGACGTCTGGGTTAATCCAGGAAATCATAATGTTCAAGTCTTTACTCCAGCTCTTAAACAACATTGAATTGATAGTTTTCTACAAAAGTTGCGTGCTGCTATTACCAACAGTGCGAAACTTAATAGCATATATCTGCATTTGCATAGTACGAATTTACTACCCGCATTTCCATAATATATATAATTAACTATCTACACAACTTCTGTTCTGTTCTGATATTCTCTAATTTTTCTGTCAAAATTCAGTAAAACGGCAATATAATTTAATCATATTTTAAATCAGAATCATTGTTTTCCATTATTTCCAATCATATATGTTTATACTTAAAAGGCTCTGACAACTTTTTACTTTAACAGAACACATTTGTGGAGACATTAATTATGCATCTACAATATACATCGCACTCGGCACTACTAGATCGTTCATAACAAAATGTTATATGGTGATTGATATTTTATTTTTCCTGTTATTTTATAAGGACATTTTAAACTATTAAAATCCCCAGTAGTATTGCATTTTTTTCAAATCAGGTGTCAGGTATATGTGAAGTAGAAGTGTCCGACAAGTCAATAACTGATCTTAAACAGGCTTCACAATGTAGATAGTCAAATAAATATGTTAGAAATTTCCCCAAGAAGAAATCCCATGACCCACGACTTTATTACGTGTTGAACGTAGTCGACCCCCGCCGATCAAAAAATACATTATCTTGAAGCGGTTATGGTAGTACAAAGAACAAACATATTCATTATATAAATCGTGTAAAAAGGGAAATATTACATATAGATAATATACATTAGGTCGGGCCACACTTCTATATGAAAATGAAATGCGATATAAGTATTTACCTTTATCGCCATCGCTCTTGCTGTCCCCATTTTTCTCAACGGCCTCCACGACGAAAGTGGTCGTCATAGCGAGGCTGAAGACCAGAAGCAGTGTAAAAAGCACTGTTGCCCTCATCTTGACCTGTGACAAACATTCATGTACATAATCTGTTAACAAAAATCAGGTGGAATCACTATAAATATTTTCAAAAATATTATACACGTTTTAAGATTAAAAAAGTATAGATGTTGTATGTACAAAAACTTCTGCACGCAACTTCCGTTTAATTGTTTTTCAAACAGAAGTTGTTCTAACGGAAAACCAATGAGAAAACTCTGTTCCTTTGTATTAATAGTTATTGATTAATCGTTTAGCCATTACAAATGGTAAAATAGGGGCTGTAAAAACTACAGTTTTACTGGCCATAAAAATAATCTTTTAAATGCACTTTCACTTTTGATGGCCATGCAAAAACATTTATCATGCCATCAAGGCAGCAACTCATAAATCAGTTAACAATATTTTATGGCTCCTTATATAATTAATCTTCAAAATCACATAAGAAACGTAAAATATCCTTTCAAAAAAAGAAAATAATAACAATTATTATTTTTTATTTTAATTTTAAGCGTTCAAGGGCATATTTACATCGTCATATGAATACCACCATTATTTCAGTAATAATGAAATTATTCGATCAACATTGCATAACACGTACCATTTAAACTAATGGTACTTGTTATGCAATGTTGATCGAGGCTCATTGTATATTCCATTTATTAAAAAAATAACAGCTTTAAAAATCAGTTCGCCCTGAAACTCCTTATTATATAGGTTCAAGCCTTTTCTAACAGACAACATGTAGTGCAGCTGAAGGCAAGTCACAACACCATATCATGTAGCTTCTACAATAGCACAAAGGAAACTACAGAAAAGTACCTCAAAAAATGCCACAATGATCAAGGATAAATAAACACCAAGTTAGCGACACGACTCTACAAGACAATGTCAAAAATGTGTTTTTAGAAAAGAGTACAATACTCTAAATGATGGAAAGTACGCGGAGTTTTAACAGGCAATACAAAAAGATGAAAATGATTATAAAGTGTTACAGAAGCAGTTCAACGCAAACGTCGTTGTTGGGAAAGAATGTTATATTTCATAAAACGTTACATCTAGATATGACACCATTGCTAATTAGAATGTGACTAATGTGGTCTATTGCAACGTTTGCAATAACGGTATAAATAATATTGCATGACGGCGCCATATTTTGACAGGTTAATGTGGCGAGAAGAACTACGGTGATGTTGTCATATATTGACGTTATTTCCCGAACACCTGAACTTAAGAATATTATCTTAAACAAGAAGAATAAAGGAAAGCTAGGCAAACAGAAAGCTGCAGCAGTAAATGGCAAAGGATGGTGCAAATTCGTTACAGTATCAATTCCTGAACAAAGGCCTGCCGACTCATAACAAGGGACAAAAGCCGTCGTTAACAATATACAAGAATTATAAAATGTTGATGTTAATCTCTTTGTTTTTTGTAAAGAAGATTTCTATTAAAAACGAAATTATTGTTAAAATGGTTTATGCTTTAAAACGTTTCCTTTTTCAGAGAGTGTCCTCTTGCTGCTAAGATAGTGTTGAATAACATTCATGTATATGCCTATTTTACGTTCAACAATTTTAAACAGTTACCTTACAAATAAATAATATAAATACCACATGAAACTTCAAACAACAAATAATAATATCTTACCTTTGGAATGCAGAATATCAAAATGTAAGCCTTAAGAACAGAGTTTGGGATAAGGCGGTGTGTGTTGCCTTATATACCCTATACAATGGGTCACAAAACTGATATATTTACCATAAAGAAACTATAAAATTTAATTGCATGTGATAAAGTCAACTTTTAGAACGCAATACACATTAAACATGATACTGACTGGGGTTTTTATTCACAGGTCTTTGTTAATGCCTGCCAAACTATTGATGCACACAATTGGCACATTACGATATAATTCATACACTATAACCGAATGTTTAAAAGATTTTCCATTGCTTTCAATTTTCCATACTTTTGTTAAGCAAAAGCAATCAAACTTTTGTTGATGAAGAAACTAAGCAAAGAGAAAAAGGCAAAAACAACAAAAATAACCAGAAATGACAGCATGCATATACCAACCATTTTAGTGTATAAATTATTTAAAGAACGGGAAAACCCTTTGAATTTGAGTTAAGAAATTAAAAAATGAAAATAATTATCTGAAACTATATGCAAGTCGAGGTTATTCGAATTTAATATAATAAAAACAATGGCCAATGCATTATCGGCTTGGTCTATGTGTTGATGCAAAGTTATATCTTTATAAAAAAACTAACAATCTAAACAAAAAAAACAAATTAATGAGTGTAGGACAAGAAATTAATATTGTCATAACACATAAACATTTGTTTCAATGTTGTTAAAGTGGAGTAGTGACTCAATAAACTTCTAAAATATAAAATTAAAATGTCAATGTTCAAAATGAAAATTAAAAATACCCCTGGCAACTGTTTAAAATTGTCATGTTCAAAGTAGTTACGTTCTCCCTAAAACAGGCATGGTCTAACATCTACAGGATCTCAAAGTAAATACCATTATGTCTGTACAAAATATTTGATATACTATAAAAAAAACACCAAGCAATAAGCATTTTAAATGCATGTGTATGAAGAATAACTATTCAGGCATAAATAACATGTAATGTCACTACCATCAATGCTGTATTAATATTTTACCATAACCATTTCATTTAGAAATATTCATGACCTTGTGTTTGTTTTAAAGTTATATATTAAGTTTTTCATTATTTATAGAATAATGCATGGTTAACCATGGCTTTCGGTTGATAATTGCAGTGAAAATAATTACCCTCGGGCAATTATTCAATTGTCAGAAGACATTCGATAATGCCAGTATGAAATGGGGCGGTAACGGATCCTATACAGGTCAGTACATCAAGGTTTAGGGGGTTCCGGTCCGGTCCCTAAAAAGGTGAAAGATGGAGGAGTGTAGTGTCAGCCGTATAGGGCAATTCCAACAGCCTCGCTGTTGAGTTAGCTTGTATGATAAAGCGGAAGTGGTTTCGGCTGCAGGTCGAAAGCTACGGGGTTCAAACCCCCGTTCAGACATACACTCTTCTTTACAATAGTAAATACAACTAAATTACTATTACAACTTTGTGAGATGCTCTGTCTCACACATGGAGAAAAGAAGGGATGCTACCCCCGCAGCTAACCCGGTGGTCATTAATAGTCAATGCCATCTGACAGGACATGTTTTGTGTTAACCGATATGCTTGGTGTGTGGGCCCCAAACTGCCATGAGTTAGGCAATGAAAAGTATGGATGCTGGCTGTCCCTTGCTGTAGACGGACTCTCCATATTTCAGTCGTGGGTCTGTCACGGAGCACGGGAAGTCTTCTCCCGGCACCCTTAGGGTCACTGCGCAAAGTGTTGGTGAGGTCCTGTGACGAGCCTTAAGGGATGTCCTCCAGATCTACAAGCGAAACATGGATCGGCTGTTTCTTGAAAGACAGTTGTAAAGTGGGATCTGGAGTGGTGGTTGTAGCATCATATGTTTTGGAGGGAAATTCAATTAGGGACTATAATAATACATTGAAGGTCATATACCATAAACCTTTGTTGAAATGGCCTGTTGTGATGTATGTCACAAGGTTTATTATATTATATATTTAAGTAAAATAAAGAGTAATTTGTCATAAGATTGGTATTTCTTAGCTCTTACTTGGTGAGATGCTCTGTCTTTTGAAGTAAATATACAAGCTAGCGCTTATAATGTAATTATATTTTCAAATTATTCTCCAAGACACAGATGCTGTGTTTGGTGGCTAGAGTTCTTACTGAGCTGATGAGTACTGATGCTCATGAGTAACTAATACAGTGATCTCTCTGTAGACAGGTACTTTTCGAGGTATCATCAGAGGCCTCAAATTAGCCTTGCCAGTTTTCTTTTTGACTGTGCTTTTGAGTAGTGATGCTCATTTTTTACTTATACAGAGGTATCACTGTAATTTGACGGGTACTTTTGGGTATCATCTAAGGCTTCAAAGTAGTCCCCACCGGTTCACCTTTAAAGAGTCCTAGTCATGCCAACCAGTATCTCAGAGGTTCTCTCCGGTGTTCAACTGTCTGAGGCTTCCTACCGCTGCTGATGAGTTCTTATGCTCATAAGTAACTATTTAATACAGAGGTCTCTCTGTAGACAGGTACTCTTTAATGTATCATCTGAGGCTTCAAAGTAGCCTTGTCAGTTCTCTTTCTGGATTGGCTAATGAGTAGTGTTGCCCGTTAGTAACTAATACAGAGGTATCTTTGTTATAAGACGGGTTACTCTTTGGGCTATCGTCTGAAGCTTAAAAGTAGTCCCGACCAGTTTTGCTTTATAAAGTCCTAGTCATGCCAACCAGTATCTCAGAGGTTCTTTCTGGGGTTCAACTGTCTTTGGCTTCAAAGTAGGTAAACACCTTTGAAGTATCTGGGTCCAACTGGGGATCACACACGTCTGTTAGCATCACGTATCCCCAACTTTAAAAATAGGTCGGGGGAGAGTGTGATATCGTTCGATACTTGTACCCAGCTAGTAGATTAGTCGAAGGGAGATAACCGGGAACCAGATCCTCCAGGGAGATGAGACGGATTAGTCCAAGGGAGATAACCGGGAACCAGGACCTCTGGAGAGCTCAGACGAAACCGAGACTTCAGGCCAGGAGCATTTACCTTCCGGCTACTGAGCTTGTTTCTGTAGTTTTTTCATATGAATATTGCTGCAGTTTAAGCAGTCGTCTTCCACGGGCAATTATTAAAAGGGGAACTTTGGGTTAGGATGTTGAATATTATGATGATATGCGAAATGCAAGACTATTTGTTTTTATGAATACATTAGATCTTAGCTTGCAATAAAATCATAAATTAGTGATTACTTTATAAACAATTAGCAGTAGAAAGTACATTTTGGACACGAATATCACTCTTACTCAACTATGAAAGAAATGAACCCACACAAATTGACCTATTCATATGCCACTGCATGCACTTAGAACCTTTTAGCAAAAGTTCTGATGATTGTTATTGTATTGCTATATTCAAGTTCAGAGAAGACTACACGAGTATCATGCATCTCAGGGCTAACTTGGTCATCAAAGTGTTTTGCCTGGTGTACATGGGATACCTAGTTGTCAACGTTGTTAAATTTGTTTCAACATTTATTTGGTAAGCAAGAAAACACATTTAAATATGATATATCATAACACATTGGTATAAGTGCATGCTTGGTTATGAACGAAAAACAATCAATTACCAATTTATTTTCATAATATCGAGTTTATTATATGAGCTGCAAAGGTACATGTGCTTCCGGTTCCAACGTATTGTCGATCTAATCATCCCCTTGCCATTTCACTATATTTTTCATTCCCTGCAAATTTAAAGAAATTTGCATCCATTTTCGTAGTCAGACAATTGAAATAATATAGTATATCGATTAAGAGTAAAACTCAATTGTCAATTAAGTTGTAAGTTCCATGTACAAAAATGCGTACTATATGTTTTTTAAATGTATACATGATTTGATACTTGACATATCGAAATCAAATTTGATAAACTTACAGTAAATGTTTTGTCATTTTATTCAGCACAATACCTTTAAAAATGTATACTTCTTCAAAAACATTGGTTGTTTTCGGCTTTATCGTGAAATATGTTCTCCTTTAATTCATTCGTTTATATCTAAGGTTTTAACGTTGTCTTAACATTTGATGTGATATTAACTTGTTGCCGTAAAAGACCTGTATTAAATGATAGCAACAGCAGCTTACATTTCGTTTCAGCAGTTAAATGGTGATTGTCCCTTATTTATAAAAACAAATATAGATTTCGGTGAAAGACTACTTCTTCAGATAACACTGTAATTATAAATAAGCTATTTTAGTCTTGATAATCGTTATAATTGGGCTTATGATGATTGTAAAAACGTTGCCACTTTGTAAAAGATAATTATTGTTTCTCTTGTTTCCGGATAAATCCAAACTCTGTTAATTTGAAGAATTTCCATTTTGTGTTTAAAAATAGAGTGCTCCTTGTATGTAAACAGCCATGGTATCAACACTTTAACAATAGCAATACCTTAAGTACCCGTAAATACCGTAAGAAACACTTTGAAATTGAATGCTATCTAGATGTTTTACCAAAGACATTAAGAATGGCTTTATCTAAGCTAAGATTGACGTCTCATGCATTACAAATTGAAACAGGCCCAGATATGGACGTAATAAAATTGATAGAGCTGATCGTTATTGTAACCTTGTGTAAGTCTAACGATATAGAAGTTGAATAACACTTTGTCAATATATGTCTTAAGACTTGTGTAAAACAATACGAGAAAGAAGTTGATAAAACCATTCTATAAGAGAAACCCAAGTATTTACAAATGTATTGAACTTATGAAATCGCAAAACATCGTCATAACAAGAAACCTATATTAGTTTATAAACCAAGAAATTCTATGATAAATACTATGACTTAGACTATAAAGTAATAAATGATATTAGCCTCCCCTATTATACTGTTATTTCAGGTATGTACCATTTACGTTTTGAAATCGATAATTATCATTTTTATTTTTGAAACACCTTCGGTTTATGTATGTTTTTTGCTGTGTTTTCTTTTCCTTTTAGTATGCCATGTAATATTGCGACCATATTATTTTTTTCTGATGCATATGATTTTTGTCAAGAAACTGTCACTAACATGTTTACGACAATAAACAGTTCTGTCTGACTGTCCTTATTCGATATTTCACACCGAGTTTTGTTTTACAGAACATTTAGAACAAGAGTAACATTTGTGTAATCCAGTCCGTTCACACATCATATGATGTTGATTACTCATCTGTTTATTTTTTTATATAAATATTGCGCCA
>NC_069127.1:80365598-80498098 GCF_026914265.1 Mya arenaria
ACGAAATCATTTCGTTATTTTAATTCAGTGCGAGTTATATTCTTAAATGATACGTTATAGAAAAACGAACAACTCCTTCATTGCTATTAAGTATCATCCTAGGTTGCACTTAACACATTTCAATTTTACAAAACTTAATGCGAATAACTAACTATATGTTTTAAGTTTTTAGTACAAAAATGTTTTGCTTATTAATTTATTTATTTTATCTAAAAATGTTATATTTAAACAAAGCATATTGTGTTATCATAAAGAATGGTAGAATTTTTATTACGCCTAAAACCATTTATATAGTTTGTGTGTATAACTCAAATACCCATCCATTCATCAATCAGTCTCACATTTTCCTAATCTGATTTAACCTTCATTCGTGAATGTTCCAATGTTTAGGTTTACTTCGCGATGTGACGTTTCTATGGTTGCACGGTCATAAAACCCTGGGCACGGGCCGGGAACCCGTCACCCGTAGATTTAACGAGCATGTGAATTTCTCGTGCAGAGGTAAACATGAACACGTGTTCTCGTTAAGGGGTATTCACCAGCACATGCACAGACGAGTTTGTGTTTTCTTTTTTGCAAACGTTCAAGGCCGGTATTCATAATGCATCTAAATGAAAATTTTCAACGTAGTTAAAAATGCTTGAATGTTAAGATAACTAACAATGACTTCGGACCAAAAACATGAATATAATCAAGAAAAGGTCCAGATAAATAAATGAATAACCGTTGATTTAAAAAAAAAAGGTATTTGAATTTTTTTGTTTATTAAACATATTTTCCCTAAGTAAAAAACTTCTTTAGGACGCTTTATGCGTATGGCCACAGTTTTAATCTCAAACGATGTTCAAACGTAAATTATGCTATTAATGGATTCTAATACCCGCTGTTTTCCTCATTTTGTTATCAAGCGGTTATTGTTTGTTGATATACAATGATTTAAAACTCGTTAAATATGGTACATAGACCTCAAGTTGTGCAAATATGTACACTTGGTTAATCCATATTTAAATCCTTTTAAAGGCTACCGTGTACTTCTTTTGTCAATAGAGAAGTCAAATTAACGTATCAGCTTTGCCTATTCAAACAGTTCAGTGTCAATATCATAACCACCAGATATCACAGATCTTCAATACCCACTCCACACTACGATCGATTATACATCTCATTATAATATCATCAATCTATTAAAAAGAAACTTGTTAATTATGTTTGTGGGACTAACATAATACCATTAAACATTGAAGGAAATTGAGCAATCATAACTAACGTGGATGCAGAAATGCGACACTAGTTGATGTTTTAAAAGAAGAATTAGATTAGAAACTCCAACAATCATAAAGGTTGATAAAGCTCCAGTTAAAAAAAAAAACATCTATAGCATTTACTCAAATGTGTGTGTGTGTTTTGTATTTGTAGATAGGGGGCCTTGATCATAATGAAAGTTTAAAATTAAGTAACCCCATAATTTTCAAATATAAATGTATCATCTGGTCAGGGAATAGTTTAAAAGTGACCTGTGTATTATAAATAGATTTCATTGTTTATTTTTGTTCTATATTTCTATTATGATGAAAAGCATGATTCTAAACGAGGCCAAATTTCCCGGGCTTATCAGGTATCCGAATGATGTAGGGAATACCTTATATGGTGTGCGTGTGACATGCGTTTTAATGACTGAAATTATCTAAGTTTGAAAGTAATTATGGTAACGGAATACGAGTTTCGAGCAAACCTTAAAACGACTGTTTGTTCGTTTTTATTATGATGCGTGAATGATATACTTGACGTCAGGAAGTCGAAAAAAAGGCATGATGACACGGGACTTTTAGAGGTCAACCCTCACACTAAACCTTGGCACGCCAGTATTGTGTACGCCTTACATGATTTGCATGATGTCACCATGACCTCTTGTTTAAACGTCTGGGCTCCCGTTTCAATATCTTAGTGGTAAACCTTACGCTGCATAAGAGAGTTTAGGCTTAAAGGTCTAGTTTAAGATATGTGCATCTCCTGGTAATTGCACTGCTGTCACAGTAGGGGCCAATTTTCTGTGTATTCGTTTATTGCCTCAGGGCCATTTAGGGTCCATTTATATAATAAAAACCCCCAAACTGCACAGCAGAATACTCCGATTGGAGATCTGATAAGACAATAAGGCAATAAGATTAAGATCAATTAACAGTGGTTGTGTACAAATACACGTTTTGTTGTTGTTGTTGTTGTTGTTGTTTTTTTGGGGGGTGGGGGTCACTTATAGAAGGCTTAAACCAGGTCTTTAATCAATATAAATGGCCTCTCGATATTTTATTGAAACTCAGCTTACGCGAAAGGCACAGGGATAGGTATAACCCTTACCCTTACTTTTTTTAAAAGTACGATCTTTATTGAAACGGGACCCAGGTGCTAAATGATGAATGATGAAATATATTGAATTTATTTGCTGTTTTAACGAAACCAACGTTTAATCTTACGTATTTCATATTCAATGAACAACAATAAAGAAACAGAAAATAATTGTAATAGATAGGAATGCTTATATTTCATTTCATGTACTACAAATGTCCACATGCCCTTATACTGTGTGCACACATTAGAGCTATTAATCTCAAACTGTGCTTAAGTAAGTAAAATAATGAACATTGTATGAAAATGTTAATAACAAAGATAAGTGAAGTATAATAATTCAACTAAAATGTGCACGGTTGTGATGTGTTTGTTATTGTAGTTATAGCTCTAGCTGTTTTTGTTGTTCCTGTTTTTTGTTTGTGAATGTAGGCATAAGGTTTCTTATAAGAGACAACTTTAATTCGAGAACAAACTTAAGTTAGATAGTGTTAGCCAGAAGCATGTCATCCATAACTAATACCTCACTGCTCACTTGTTTCATTTCAGAGAAGGAATCATACCGCACAAACTCTCATATAGGTTCGTTTCATGTATGTGAACGCTACACGGGAGACTTGCAGTATCAAATCGGATTGTTCAATATGAATTATAAGTACATGTAGTTGATTATAACGCATTTGTGAGTGTTTCCATAAGAATTTCATGGTATATATATATATATATATATATATATATATATATATATATATATATATATATATATATATATATACCATGAAATTCTTATGGAAACACTCACAAATGCGTTATATATATATATATATATATATATATATATATATACATGTTTCGCTCCCCTGTAGTATATACATGTTTATGTATACATGGTAGAGTCAACGGACAGACACAAACACTGACGCAGTGTTGGAAAAAATACCCAGAACACTAGAACACTGTGAAAAACACCATACAGAAGTAATTTGTAGCTCAGACATTTTGCTTTTCTAAACAGAGAGATGTTCGGCCATCTAAGCAAGCCAGGGCGTCCCTGACAGCGTTAGTGTTTGTGCCTCTGTCATTCTGCAGCAGCTAGGATCATAGTTTCTATTGATGTTTGTTTTCTGAGGCGTTCCTGTTCGTTTACATGTTAAGAAACTTTTTAAAAAGAAAGTGTTTATGCTTTAGATTAGCATTTGTTTACTGTAGAATACTTCGACTATTTCAGTATTATATAACATAGCAGTAGGTTTCAGTCTTGTGACTGGCCAATTTGCGAGCAGAGAATTAAAATGAACGTGGATGAATACTTTAATTTCTTATCTTGCCTATAAGCACTTATTCAATGAAACATTCTTGTATATTTAAGTACGGGTATAAAACATCAAACATGTTCTTTAATAGCCTGTCATGAATTAATTATGGTTGTATGGTATTTTTTTCTTCTCAAAGCAGTGTACGATAAGTACAAGTCATTAATATTACAGCGCTAGCGTGGCGTTATACCTAAATCATTCGGTACCAAGTCTTTTGACTATAAAAATATTGTTACCTTCCGTTGAATTCATTATTATAAAACATAAACTCGTGGAAATGGGCAATAAATCTACCTCGTTAAGAATGTTCATGAATACATCTGAGGAGTAGTTTTAAGTTACAGTATTTTTGCATGTTAACTTTGACTCTCTTATGTAAACAATTACCAAACAATTCTCGTTGAAGCCATGCGAACTCTATGGTACCACAACACGCGCCATTTATTGAGATTAAGATGTTCATTTTGTTTGATAGTGTATCTAATTAATAGGGCGCAATTTTCACGTAGGGCATAAAGGTAATTGCTTTAACGCGGTATCGTTATAATAAGATTATAAATATTCTATAATTCGTTAAAAATATAGAATTATCTATTTATATATTCACACATTCTCTAATTTAAGACTGTTGAAAAACTAGACATGTTTTTTTTGTTTAGCAAGTAAGCAGAATTTCTGCACTATTTTTTCAAGCTGTAGATATTACTCCGCCCTATCACTACAAAGAAGAGCCGTATAAGGGACTACTTCCTGATATACCCGACACTCCACGTGACTACAATTATCGACATGTTCCGGGAAAGGTCGATAAATACCCGAAAATTGGACAAGTGCCAAAGCTACCTCCCCTGCCAAGCATTGAAGAGCAAGAAGGTTCCGTCACGTGACATGTTGTTGTGGCTAATTGACACGCTGTATTCACTCTGTGTATGAACTGTTCACGTGGCTAATCGTTTTGGAAAAAGAAATTACATTATGCAAACTTATTTAGTTTCAGCTTTAAAATTGTGAACTGTCAATATGTACGATTAATGTCGGGCTTCTGGACGAAAATTGTGTATCAAGCGACGTACATGTATATGTGAGTGCTGTGGTGGTTCCGGGCTACTGGTTTTCGTGACATTGCTTATTCGATATGTTTATATTCGATTATTTGCAAACGCTCTAACAGACGCGTGCAGCCTAACTCCAGAGTTGATTGAATGTGTGGCGTGTATTAAACTCACGTAAAATAATTATCACCGAACAATGCATATTATCATTCAAAATCGTCTTTCATTTATTTGATGATACTCATATTGCCATTCATAATTCTGCATATGTACCTGATTTTGAGAGAAGCTGCATATATGCACACTATAGTTGACATTTCTGCTCGAACACAATAAATTATTTTCTAAATTAATCAAACAGATTAATAATAATAAATAATTATAAAATGTTTATTTCCACAAGTTTCTAAGGCATGGTAAAATATCTGCACAAATACTAATTGAAGATAATTATATGGTAGATAAACACTGATAGCCAGGCAAAACAATGTCCCACCCCTACCATGCAGCCCACCTAGCCGCACATTACAATGTTTGTCCCTTACAGAGCACCTGAAGGGGCCGGGCAAGCCGCATGTGAAGAGCAAGGAGTACAACTACCAGCCACGCAACACACAAGAGGTATACACACTTCGCACGAGGTATCATTATATAAATTATTTTGATACAATCGATTAAAAAATGTTTTAGGATATAACGTTACACATCATACAGTCGAAACCCGTTGGCTCAAACTCACAGGGACCGGCGAAAATACTTCGAGCCTCAGAAAAAATCGAGCCAAGCGGGATGGTTTACCTTCGGTTTATAAAGAAATCGGTCCTTTACATCTAGTTCGAGCCAACGAGGATTTCGAGCCAAGCGAGTTCGAGCAAACGGGGTTCGACTCTACGTGTTTTTATTAGCCAAGTACGAGTGATATACATGTTGCAATATAATATATCATATAAATTGATTCATACAAAGGTATATGTCCAATGTATAGCTGTAGTAAAGTGTCTACTCTTTCAGTTGATCGAGGTGATCCGGGAGAAGTTCGGCACGGGCTACTATGGTATCCGGCACTTGTTCCGCTCTAACGATCCTACTGGAAAGGGAGCCGTCTCAAGGTGACCGTCCCATGATATCAGTTTTTAAATAAAATTGCTTCTATGCAATGAGTTAAGACTGATTTGATAAACTCTACTATCTTATGGTGTTGTTAGTAAAAGTAGATAAAGTTTCTGTATTTTTTTGTTATTATATTACAACACTTTCATTTCTCTACTTAATATTTTTATTATTGTTTGTCGTTTTGAATGTAACTGTAAAGTGTATATTTCACATTTTTGATGGGATTAAGCTATGACAATTTCTGATATACATTTATCTAAAGTTTCGTCCTAAGCATATAAGTTAATAGGTGTATAAGGTAGACTCTTCGAGATCGGGCGAGGTAGGCTTTTAAAAGCATACAGTTGAAACCCTTACCTCGATATCTCAGAGACCGGCGAAAATACTTTCAGCCAAGCGGGAATGCTTACAAAAAGTAAAGCAAAATCGGTCCTTTACATCCAGTTTGAGCCAACGAGGAAGTCGAGCCAAGCGATATCGAGCCAACGGGTTTTTACTGTATACGCTTTATGCAATAGTCAATTGTAACCACGCCCTCCAGGTCCGGGGGTATACCGGGGATAGTCGGGGAAATGGGCCGTGTTTTTACCTTCCAGGTGGCCCCGCAGTGCCGGGTGAATGCGGTGGTTTTGTCTTCGCGCCAAATAAAGCGGGAAATTGGCCTAACCTAAGGTCTCTTTGGTTCGGGGGCATTTTGCGGGGATTTTACCAGCAGTTCGTCCCCGCAGGACGGGGATTTTACCCGGGCTTGGCTGGACCGAAAGTCAATGTCTCCGCTATTCCCCGGACCTGGGGGCGTGGTTTCAAGTGACTGGTGCATTGGCATAAGAGCTAAGGGGCAACGTGCTTCGAATACGTGTTGTCGTATCTCTAATGAATCTATTTATTGATTCTTTTTTCTCAGGGAGGCGCTACAGAAGATCCTGTACACGCTGTGTGGCTATATCACCCCGGACCAGTATACCAAACTGCTCAGAGCGTGAGTACTCATGCTTGTTAGCCGTTTCATCGTGTGTTGGTGGTCCTAGGAATATTAAGATTAAAGGCCTAGTTTAAGGAATGTTTGGCATGATAATTCCCTGCTGTGCATCTTCTGCTAATTGCACTGGCGTCACAATAGGAGCCAATTGTATTCGTTTATTAGCTCTGGGCCATTTAGGGTCCATTTCTATAAAAAAAACCAAACTGCACAGCAGGATACTCAGTTCGGAGATATGATAAGAGGGATCAAGGCAAGTAGATTAAGATCAATACACAGAGGTTGTGTACTGTACACAGATTTCGGGGGGGGGGGGGGGGGGGGGGGGGGGGGGCACTTATAGTAGGCTTAAACTAGGCCTTTAAGAACCCTATTCCTGGCCATGATAAAATAATGCAGTTAAATTGAAATACAATGTATTTATCCTGTCAAATTGTAAATGCAACACAAATATGACTCTTTACAGCACAATTTATTCTTGATATTGAAAATAAAATGCTTTCCGAAAAAAAGTTGATTTAGGATTTCTTAACTCAAGCTTGGGTGTTTTAAAATAATTTTTGGAACCATTGGTATTTCTAGCATGCATCTTGAGGGTAAGACTCCGATCAACTTTGACACGTTTGTGCAGTTCTTCAAGGAGACCGAGGTAAGATTCTGTGCAGACAAATTTCCTCTGATTTGTTTTATGTCTTTGTCAGCGTGAGTTAGTTTCCATTGAAAGTTTCTTATGCACCAGTCAGTTGTAACCACCACCCCCACCAGGTCCGGGAGTATACCGGAGAAAGCCGGGGTAATGGGCCGTGTTTTTACCTTTCAGGAAGCCCCGCAGTGCCGGGTGAATGCGGTGGTTTTGTATTCGTGCTACATATAGAGGGGAATGGGCCTGACCTAGGCTCTCTGGGGTGCGGGGGCAATTGGCGGGGATTTTACCATCAGTTCGTCCCCACAGGGCGGGGATTTTACCCTGGGTTGGCTGGACCGAAAGTCAAAGTCCCCGCTATTTCCCGGGTGGGGGCATGGTTACAATTGACTGGTGCATTATATAGTGATAAGAAACTCATTGTGTCACAAAAAATGTCTAATGTGAGAGAATGATTTCACACTTCTATTATCATATCAGCGGTGCGATCGGATAGCGGTAGCAACACTATAAGTCGTATCACAGACAGCAGGGCCTTTTCGGCCACTGAGTTAGTTTGTTAGTATAACTATATAATAGGATTTCGGGCGAGAAAATATTAGATCGTCTTAAAGTGTCACTCTTACTAAAAATCAATACATACACATTATAACAAACCTAAATTTGAGTGATAAACCTCTAAATGAAAAATATTCATAACTGATTTAGTACCTGAAAACGCAAAAATATTAAATGATTGGTGAGTGCTAAAAGAATTACTGTGATCTACTATTGTCTCATAAGGTAGAAATACCGTGTTTTCTGCACCTTTCTTTCAAATTGAACTCAGTATCCTTCATAAGAACCATAGTTTCCGACATTTATTTATACGTTTTGGTTTATTAAAACATTTATATTAATTGTGGTAAAACTTATTTGGGAGTATGAGTGCATCTTTAATTGTTTTGTCAAACAGGTCTCGCGTCTTACCAGAACAAAAGTGAAATTGTTTGTTTAGAGCATGAAATCGCAAAAAATCTTGCACCGGTTACAAATACGATCCGGGTTGTTTTTTAAAGGAATGTCAGTACATCGTTTAAGGGCTTGTTTATCGTTTTGTTATATGAACGAACCGTACAATGTTGTTAGTAAACACAGCTATTAATCGGTCCGTATATTTTATGGTTCTTATATGGTCATATATACTTGGGCTATTGTCCTTTTACAGCAGCAGAAACTCCTGTAATGGCGATGTAAAATCGTAACAAAGAACGTTCCTTGTTTTATTGCTTTGCAATTTTGAATACAAGACTTGTAAAGGTATTAAAAATATCAATTATGCCGTTAAACATGAAACTAAAGCTATAATATTTTATATAAGTTATGATATTTTGAAATGTTCACAGTAAGTTTACTTGTCGAATACAAAAGTCTCAAACAGACAATGATTTTAACTTCTATGCAATGAAATTCACAATTCAGACAAAAACAATTCCTGCAGGTGCAAACAGAATGACAACTGCGTAGATTATGGACACATGAGAAGTATTGTAAAATCTAAGGTTAATCAGTACATGTCTCCATTTACCCCCCCCCCCCCCCCCCCTATCGTACTGGTTATATCCTGCCCCATGTCTTATCCCGTGTAGGACATGTTACCAGCCTATCGTACTGGTTATATCATTCTCTAACATTTCCCTACACCTGTTTGGCATGTACGCAGGCTATCGTACTGGTTATACCATTCTCCAACATGTCCCTACCCCTCTCGTGCATGTACCCAGCCTATCGTATTGGGTATACCATTCTCCAACATTTCCCTACCCCTCTAGTGCATGTACCCCGCCTATCGAACTGGGTATACCATTCTACAGCATTTTCCTACCCATCTAGTGCATGTATCCTTCTATCCTACTGGGTATACCATTCTCCAACATGTCCCTAACCCTCTAGTGCATGTATTCTGCCTATCGTACTGGGTATACCGTTCTCCAACATGTCCCTACCCCTCTAGCGCATGTACGCTGGCTATCGTACTGGTTATACCATTCTCCTACATGTCCCTACCCCTCTGGCGCATGTACCCCGCCTATCGTACTGGTTATACCATTCTCCAACATGTCCCTACCCCTCTGGTGCATGTATTCCGCCTATCGTACTGGGTATACCATTCTCCAACATGTCACTACCCATCTAGTGCATGTATCCTTCTATCCTACTGGGTATACCATTCACCAACATGTCCCTACCCCTCTGGTGCATGTACCCCGCCTATCGTACTGGTTATACCATTCTCCAACATGTTCCTGCCCCTCTAGCGCATGTACCCCGCCTATCGTACTGGGTATACCATTCTCCAACATGACCCTCACACTCTAGCGCATGTACCCCGCCTATCGTACTGGTTATACCATTCTCCAACATGTCCCTGCCCCTCTAGCGCATGTACCCCGCCTATCGTACTGGGTATACCATTCTCCAACATGTCCCTACCCCTCTGGTGCATGTACCCCGCCTATCGTACTGGGTATACCATTCTCCAACATGTCCCTACCCCTCTAGTGCATGTATCCCGCCTATCGTACTGGGTATACCATTCTCCAACATGTCCCTACCCCTCTAGTGCATGTACCGCGCCTATCGTACTGGTTATACCATTCTCCAACATGTCCCTACCCCTCTGGTGCATGTATCCCGCCTATCGTACTGGTTATACCATTCTCCAACATGTCCCTACACCTCTGGTGCATGTACCCAGCCTATCGTACTGGGTATACCATTCTCCAACATGTCCCTACCCCTCTGGTGCATGTACCCCGCCTATCGTACTGGGTATACCATTCTCCAACATGTCCCTTACCCTCTGGCGCATGTACCCCGCATATCGTACTGGGTATACCATTCTCCAACATGTCCCTACCCCTCTGGCGCATGTACCCCGCCTATCGTACTGGGTAAACCATTCCCAACATGTCCCTACCCCTCTGGTGCATGTACCCCGCCTATCGTACTGGGTATACCATTCCCAACATGTCCCTACCCCTCTGGTGCATGTACTCCGCCTATCGTACTGGGTATACCATTCTCCAACATGTCCCTAACCCTCTAGTGCATGTATCCCGCCTATCGTACTGGGTATACCATTCTCCAACATGTCCCTACCCCTCTGGTGCATGTACCCCGCCTATCGTACTGGGTATACCATTCTCCAACATGTCCCTACCTCTCTGGTGCATGTACCCCGCCTATCGTACTGGGTATACCATTCTCCAACATGTCCCTACCCCTCTGGTGCATGTACCCCGCCTATCGTACTGGTTATACCATTCTCCAACAACATGTCCCTACCCCTCTGGTGCATGTACCCCGCCTATCGTATTGGGTATACCATTCTCCAACATGTCCCTACCCCTCTGGTGCATGTACCCCGCATATCGTACTGGGTATACCATTCTCCAACATGTCCCTACCCCTCTGGTGCATGTACCCCGCCTATCGTACTGGGTATACCATTCTACAGCATTTCCCTACCCATCTAGTGCATGTATCCACCTATCCTACTGGTTATACCATTCTCCAACATGTCCCTTACCCTCTAGTGCATGTACCCCGCCTATCGTACTGGGTATACCATTCTCCAACATGTCCCTACCCCTCTGGTGCATGTACCCCGCCTATCGTACTGGGTATACCATTCTCCAACATGTCCCTACCCCTCTGGTGCATGTACCCCGCCTATCGTACTGGGTATACCATTCTCCAACATGTCCCTACCCCTCTGGTGCATGTACCCCGCCTATCGAACTGGGTATACCATTCTCCAACATGTCCCTACCCCTCTAGTGCATGTACCCCGCCTATCGAACTGGGTATACCATTCTACAGCATTTCCATACCCATCTAGTGCATGTATCCTTCTATCCTACTGGGTATACCATTCTCCAACATGTCCCTACCCCTCTGGTGCATGTACCCCGCCTATCGTACTGGGTATACCATTCTCCAACATGTCCCTACCCCTCTGGTGCATGTACCCCGCCTATCGTACTGGGTATACCATTCTCCAACATGTTCCTACCCCTCTGGTGCATGTATCCTTCTATCCTACTGGGTATACCATTCCCAACATGTCCCTACCCCTCTGGTGCATGTACCCAGCCTATCGAACTGGGTATACCATTCTCCAACATGTCCCTACCTCTCTGGTGCATGTACCCCGCCTATCGAACTGGGTATACCATTCTCCAACATGTCCCTACCCCTCTGGTGCATGTACCCCGCCTATCGTACTGGTTATACCATTCTCCAACATGTCCCTACCCCTCTGGTGCATGTATCCCGCCTATCGTACTGGGTATACCATTCTCCAACATGTCCCTACCCCTCTGGTGCATGTATCCCGCCTATCGTACTGGGTATACCATTCTCCAACATGTCCCTACCCCTCTGGTGCATGTATCCCGCCTATCGTACTGGGTATACCATTCTCCAACATGTCCCTACCCCTCCAGCGCATGTACCCCGCCTATCGTACTGGGTATACCATTCTCCAACATGTCCCTACCCCTTTGGCGCATGTACCCCGCCTATCGTACTGGTTATACCGTTCTCCAACATGTCCCTGCCCCTCTGGCGCATGAACCCCGCCTATCGTACTGGGTATACCGTTCTCCAACATGTCCCTACCCCTTTGGCGCATGTACCCCGCCTATCGTACTGGTTATACCGTTCTCCAACATGTCCCTGCCCCTCTGGCGCATGTATCCCGCCTATCGTACTGGGTATACCATTCTCCAACATGTCCCTACCCCTCTGGTGCATGTACCCCGCCTATCGAACTGGGTATACCATTCTCCAACATGTCCCTACCCCTCTGGTGCATGTATCCCGCCTATCGTACTGGGTATACCATTATCCAACATGTCCCTACCCCTCTGGTGCATGTACCCAGCCTATCGTACTGGGTATACCATTCTCCAACATGTCCCTACCCCTCTGGTGCATGTACCCCGCCTATCGAACTGGGTATACCATTCTCCAACATGTCCCTACCCCTCTGGTGCATGTACCCCGCCTATCGTACTGGGTATACTATTCTCCAACATGTCCCTACCCCTCTGGTGCATGTATCCCGCCTATCGTACTGGGTATACCATTCCCAACATGTCCCTACCCCTCTGGTGCATGTATCCCGCCTATCGTACTGGGTATACCATTCCCAACATGTCTCTACCCCTCTGGTGCATGTACCCCGCCTATCGTACTGGGTATACCATTCTCCAACATGTCCCTACCCCTCTGGTGCATGTACCCCGCCTATCGTACTGGGTATACCATTTTCCAACATGTCCCTACCCCTCTGGTGCATGTATCCCGCCTATCGTACTGGGTATACCATTCTCCAACATGTCCCTACCCCTCTGGTGCATGTACCCCGCCTATCGTACTGGGTATACCATTCTCCAACATGTCCCTACCCCTCTGGTGCATGTACCCCGCCTATCGTACTGGGTATACCATTCTCCAACATGTCCCTACCCCTCTGGTGCATGTACCCCGCCTATCGTACTGGTTATACCATTCTCCAACATGTCCCTACCCCTCTGGTGCATGTACCCCGCCTATTGAACTGGGTATACCATTCTACAGCATTTCCCTACCCCTCTAGTGCATGTATCCTTCTATCCTACTGGGTATACCATTCCCAACATGTCCCTACCCCTCTTATTCATGACCCCACCTATCCTACTGGGTATACCATTCTCCAACATTTCCCAAACCCCCTAGAGTACATAACCCCGCCTATCGTACTGGGTATACCATTCTCAAACTTTTCCCTAACCCCCTAGATGCCTCACCTCATGCCCAACCTATCTCCCACGCTGTAGGATATACCCAGCTTATCGTAATGGTTACCTCATGCCCATACTGTCTCCCACTCTGTAGGATATACCCAGCCTATCGCACTGGTTGCCTCATGCCCAACCTATCTCCCCTCTGTAGGATATACCCAGCCTATCGTACTGGTTGCCTCATGCCCAACCTATCTCTCCCGCTGTAGGATATACCCAGCTGATCGTAATGGTTACCTCATGCCCAACCTATCTCTCCCGCTGTAGGATATACCCAGCTGATCGTAATGGTTGCCTCATGCCCAACCTATCTCTCCCGCTGTAGGATATACCCAGCTGATCGTAATGGTTGCCTTATGCCCAACCTATCTCTCCCGCTGTAGGATATACCCAGCTGATCGTAATGGTTACCTCATGCCCAACCTATCTCTCCCGCTGTAGGATATACCCAGCCAATCGAACTGGTTGCCTCATGCCCAGCCGATATCTCCCTCTGTAGGATATACCCAGCCTATCGTAATGGTTACCTCATGCCCAACCTATCTACCCTCTGTAGGATATACCCAGCCTATCGTACTGGTTGCCTCATGCCCAACCTATCTCTCCCGCTGTAGGATATACCCAGCTTATCGTAATGGTTACCTCATGCCCAACCTATCTCTCCCGCTGTAGGATATACCCAGCTTATCGTTATGGTTACCTCATGCCCATACTATCTCCCACTCTGTAGGATATACCCAGCTTATCGTAATGGTTACCTCATGCCCAACCTATCTCCCACTTGTAGGATATACCCAGCTTATCGTAATGGTTACCTCATGCCCAACCTATCTCCTACTTGTAGGATATACCCAGCTTATCGTGATGGTTACCTCATGCCAAAACTATCTCCCACTCTGTAGGATATACCCAGCTTATCGTAATGGTTACCTCATGCCCATACTATCTCCCATTTTGCCCATTCTATCCTACTGGATATCGTTAATGCACAATCTTTCCCATTGTAAGATGTACCCATTCTATCGTACTGGATATCTCATACCTCACCATCTCTCCCATTGTTAGATGTACCCATTTTATCGATCTGAATATCTCATGCACCATCCCCTTCCCATACAGGACAAGAAGAACTGGGTTAGTGCCTTGCAGACGGCACCCCTGCACCAGGCGGATCCAAGCTACCCGGAAGTGTATCTCCGGCGGACGGACATGCGCGTACACGATCCCTACACATCCATGCCTTTCTCGGATGCCATATTTAAAGAGAAGTGCAAGTCCAAGTATGTACATGCAGCTATTTAAAATGTGGTAGTGATACTCACATACTGTCATTTAAAATAGACAATATGGAACCAAAGCATGCTGTTCTTTTTTTTGTTATACAAGAAACCATACGAACTTTTCCCGTTAGGTATGAGAATGTGTTGTATTACTGAACTAAGTTTTGTTTAAACTCATCTATCCTACAACGATTGTGAAACATGTTATTTTAACATTATATTAATCACTCTCGTTTGTACGATGTAACGCGAGCGCGTGGTCTTGCGTTGTGAATAAAAGCGAAGTATCCGGATTTAATATTACAAACCAAGCTTCCATGCGCCAAGGCCGGGAATCGAAGCCGGGTGCCTAGGTGAGAAGCGCGTGCGCTAACCACTGCGATTGCCGGACAACCCTGTTATTTAACGTATTTAATTCTGGATATGAATGCATCAAACATACTTTATTTCAGGAATTTTGACGCGCGGCGCGTGTTTCCGGCGGCGGTGTTCGAGGCAGGGGGTCTGATTTTGCCGCCTCAGTTGCGGGAGGCACACGCCACGCTCGGCATTTACATGACGGACGAAGATTTCAGCAAACTTTGGCAGAGGTCAGTACTGAATGCCCTGAAGCACAGGGAAATAGTGTGGTGCACGAGCAGTATTGCCGTACATCTCTTACACATTATCAAGTCTCTGTTGTATGTTAAAGCTGCACTCTCAAGATATACCGTTTTTACAACTTTTTTATTTTTTGCCTTGGAATGAGCAATCTTTTGCGTAAATATCGGCAAACCAATGATGAAGGACTGCTGACAAAAGATCAGATCGCAGATTTTCATTTTTCCGTGTTTTATGTTTTATGGCTTAAACTAACGGTTTAAGAAAAATGCACAAAACATATTTTTTTGAACTGAAATATAAAAATCGGCTCGTTCCAAGACAAAAAAAAATTAAAAAAGTTGTCAAAGCGTTTAATCTGTGGGAGTGCAGCTTTAAACAGGCCGTTTACCAAGTACCAATTTCGGTACGACTGCTTTACAAAGAAAGAGTTCGTGACGCCTAATAAAGGTGTTAAAAGAAGGAGAGGTAAGATCTTGTGTCTTTTTACTTCTAAAGATTCAATTACAGGAAAATGCCGACAATACAACAAACGAAGGTCGATAAAAGTATAAAGCAACGTGTATACTAGTATTGATTATAGATTTTATTTAAATTACATCAGTATATTCTGTAAATTACTTAAATCGTTTAATAGTTTTATTAACGTGAATGAAACTAGGTTAGTGAATACCTCAGTCAACAAATAAAATTATTGAAAAATATTAAATTTCCATTAATATCTGCAACTTCTTCTGGTATTAATCTGCAATATGATTGAGAACAGTGGTTGAAAAAGAACACTACAAGCCTGTAGGCTCTGAACTCGAGAGGGTCTGATTAAACGCACTAAATATATACACTGCGTATATAATATATTTCAAAAGAAAATAAAATCTCTTTATAGTTTAGGTTTTTAGATGTCTTCATTGAAACTGGAAAATATATTGTATAATAAATTACTTAAGATAGGGATCGATATTATGTGATGTGTTTTTTTTCAAATAATGATCTATGCTCTATCTGTTATCAAAACCAATATGTACTCTGTAATATATAGTTCAAAATTGTAAAATGTCTTATTTTCTTCAGTAGATTCATATTGAGCATTTATTGTGAGGGAATACCAGCTTCCCTTTGATTTTATAAGCTTCTGTAACGGCCTTAATATTGATATCAGTTTGCTGATTAGTATTCCTCCATTGACCCTTCTCCCTTCCAGGTACGATAAGGAAGGGACGGGCGCCCTGCACCGAGACGACTTCTTCCGCGCGTGCGGACTGAATGCTCAGGGCCGACCACGCCAGGCACCGCCCTACACACCCCGGGGAGCGGCATATCCGCGGCCCCGCCCCCACTCCGAGATAGGCAACACCGCGTGCAGCTCGGGTAATTCCGCGATGGGACTGCGGAAAAACGTCAAGACGAACGGAGATTTGACGGACCGAACGGCCGTTAATCTTGCAGACACAACCGGTTCTCGGGAGAACAGACAACATATAGACATCCCGACCGGCGCGCAAGAGGCGGTAGCCCCCGCGGGCCGAGACTTGACAGAAAAGGACAAAGGTGTCGGGAAGCCAGATGCAGTGGCAAACACGGAAAAAAAGATTGATATAAAGAAACTGCCAAAACAAATTCCAAAGCTAGAGAACATAATTGATTGTCTGCATTATAAGGTAATAGGCATGTTTAATTTTGAATGTAATCGTAAGAGGAGCATTGGAAAACTGCACTGTACCAATTTGTAAAAAGGTTACGACCTGTAACTGCTTTACTCTATTATACGAACATATATT
This sequence comes from Mya arenaria, assembly GCF_026914265.1. Taxonomy (NCBI): domain Eukaryota; kingdom Metazoa; phylum Mollusca; class Bivalvia; order Myida; family Myidae; genus Mya; species Mya arenaria. Next base: position 80,382,534 of record NC_069127.1, read on the forward strand.
TAAGCAGCAGTGATGAATCTAATATAACATTGGTAGGACACAAAAAAACGTAGAAGATACGTGTTTCTGACAGAAAACGAAAGTAATTATAATGCAATTGACCGTGACCATTATTTGAATAAAATCGTGCATCACCCTCCATTTACATCCCGCACTCCATTTTCTTTGTTTAAGTTTGAAGAGGGCTACCAGTCGCTGTTGACGGCCTTCCAGCTGTTCGACTTCCTTAATGACGGCTGGGTCTCAAGGATCGACTTCCGCCGAGTACTTGCGGAGTTCGCCCTCCCAATCTCACCCACCGAGCTCGACCACTTCCTTAAGAGGTAGATCTGTTTTAAACGATGATTGGCTGTCAATATATAGTGATGAACCATTTTGGTGGCTATATGAAATATCCTTGCCGTCGTTGATATTGTTGCTGCCCCTTCTGATGACAACGACGACGTCACCGGCGACGACAACGACAATATGGATGCGTCTTTAAGGCTCTATTACCATCGTGTGTGTTTCAGGAGTGGGCTACGGCCAGTCAAAGGGCAAGTGAACTACCGTGAGTTCCTGGGCCGCTACCAGGCAAAGTCAATGCAGGCACTCACTGCCAGGGCCGCAACAGACTCGCAGACGTAAGTACAAATATACGAAACCTATATGTTATATATGACCCTTAAACTGTTGGCAGTTTCATTTAGTTGATGTTAGCGGTTAGGTATACCGGATGGTAAAGGTATACTACAGTTCTGGTGATTCTTGCGATTTGTATTATAATGGGCGTCATCCTTAAAGTCAGCCAAGCACAAATGCTTCTTAAAACCTTATACAAAACAATTAATTAATTAGTGCCCCTCTTTCTGTGCTGTACATTCGATAACTTAATCAGTGCGAAAGAAAACTGTCAAATAAAGCAACACAAAAGGAAATGAAATTGATTTGGAAAATAAACTGTATTTTTAAACGAAAATGCTTCATCAACTGTATGCAAGTAGCATCAAATATATATACATTGTATATTGATATAGCTACTTTCGATCTTAGCAAGAAATAGGGTGTTATTCGGCCGAGCGTTTGATAACGTCATACATTTCAGTACCTATTTTACTTTTTATTAAATAGTCTTGGCTGTCTTTAACTGTAACTATGCTTATTTAAGTTTCTAAGTACAATTAGAGTATTGTATAGGTATTGTTTACGTTATTTACTTCGTGTATAATGTATACTTAGGGTACACGCGGACGGCGGGTCGGGGGCAGACGGGATGTCGGCGGAATTGCTAGAGGCACGCCTGGTAGACTTCCTTCACGGCGATTTAATAAAGCTCATTGCGCACTTCCGGTAATATACATTGGGTCATGATATTAAACTAATATTTTCAAACTTTTTCTCCTTAATAAGTATCATTTTATTCATAACTTACTGCTTAACATTCAACTTACCCTACAAGAAGTATTACCAAATTTGATACATGCTTGTATTATCATGCATCAATCCCTGTTATAACGCCCGTTGTCCACACTTTGTTACAGGCGGTGTGACCGGTATAACCTACACGTGGTTACGGCACACGAGTTCCGGGCGGCCATAGAGGCACGACTGGGGTACGCCATGACAGAGCAACAATGGGAAACCATACGACAAGAAGCTGGCACAGACAGGGACGGACTCCTGCAGTACACTAAGTTCATTGACCTGTTCGACGTGACGTAAGTAAAGTTGATTTACTAAAGTCGCGAATATCGAGCCAAGCGGGAATGATTACAAAGAGTAAAACAAAATCGGTCCTTTACATCCAGTTCGAGCCAACGAAGAAAAGTCGAGCCAAGCGATATCGAGCGGGTTTCGACTGTATATAAAAAATATGTCTAAATTATCAGAAATACCAGAACAATTCCGTATATAAATAGATAGATAGTATTTGAATATGTTACTTATACTTACTCTCTACTAGTTAATGAAGAACTAGCGTTCACCTTTGCATGGCTGTTTATGTTGTATATAAACAGGCCAGGGTCGTGGAACCTGCGGGCAGAGGGCGGTATCCAGGTGGCACAGGTTCCCGCAGTCGATCTTCCCGTGCCGCCACAGGTAGACCGCCTGCGGGAGCGCGCCAAGACAGAGATGGTGCCTCCTCCACAACAGCCACCAGCCGACAATAAGGACAGCGTCCGCTCGTTGGATGAGGTAGAGTTGAATCTCAGACATTTTAAGTTGTATGGAAGGCTAACGTCATCCTATTTCATTACAGTTTCAGAGAAACAATTTGCAAATGCCAAAATTTATAAACTGTTATCTTATATTCTGAATCAACTTCATTCAATTGTCTTTCTGTGTTTTAACGTCGTTCTCGGCTATGTTCAACAGTATGCGCGCAAAAGAGAGAAAATGGTAAGAATATTAAAAGTGAAACACGTCAATCTGTTGGAGCTGTATTCTCTATAGGTTTAAAATGTTTAACATACTTGTAGTATGACGATGAAACAGGGTCATAGTAAACAGATATAACGACTTTCTTTATTAAAGTTAGGACTGTCAGTCTGCGACTTCATCATACGTATAGTATTACTTTGACATTTCTTTTTAAAACATTAAATCCGCAAAATATTTTCATCGCAGAGTATATATGTTGACGTTTTTTCATTATAATGTTTATAGCATTCTAATTTGCATTGTCTTAGATAGAGAAAAAGTGAAAACCAAGATTTGATGTTTGATTGTTCTTGATCAAAAATACCCATCCAATATCCTAATAGATACACCCCTTGGTGAACTAAAGTCTATTTAACAAACCAAACCATATCCTTACAACTTATTTAACGCTGATTTCCTTTTTAATACCCCTAAAATTACACTCTCCTATCCAAGCTGTTCATTGTTATGAAAAGTCTTGTCAGTCGAGGCAAATGGTAAACATGTGTGACTACAAGCTGAAGGCCATAAGCGTCTTGTCTGAAACAAGCGAGTGTCATCTTATATGAATCCCGTATAGAAACAAATAAATAATAAAATAATGAGAATATGTGTATTGGTCGATTAATTTTCAAATAAAAATTATTTGAAATATTTTTATTAGAATGGATGGGTACATGTCACAAATGAAACGCAAATAGCTGAAAATAAGGAAGAGGCCAATTGTAGAGAATCTTTCTGTAAACTTTTGTATTATTTTCCTTTACGAATGAAATACATAAAAAGTCGTATTCAGTTTAGGTTAAAGGTTGAACCATTATCTGCAAAATTGAATCTTGCATCATCTAAGTACTCTTCTGCTGAGATTGTGTTTCTTCACCTATTCTGCACAATACCATTACAGTATACAGTAGAACCCCGTTGGTTCGAACTCTCTTGGCTCGAATCTTCGTTGGCTCGAACTGAATATAAAGGACCAATAGCTTTATACTGGAGTTAAGTATGCCCGCTAAGCTTAAAATTTCCCAGACTCGAGGTATTTTCGCCGGTCCCTGGTAGTTCGAGCCAACGGGGTTTAACTGTATATAATACTATATATCATGTATTCCAACTTTGCAATTGCCGTTTGTGTTTGATACTAGTTTAAATTATTTCTCTTGAGTATGATTTTAGATATGAATACGGTCAGGTGCAATGATTTGTTTCATCATAAACCTAACAAGAAACGCGTTTGTTTCACCGACTTTAACCATACAGTGGATGACATGGTGACAGTGTTCTAATATTTACAGCTGACGGCTCGACTAGATGAGTTGTTCAAAAACAGATTTCACACGTTTGACAAGGTAAGACAACACTTTATTGCCGTAGCTCCAGTAAAATATGACCATAAAATTGGGTATGCAAGATTTAATCAACACGCGATTAAATACACTCTAAGGCATAAAAGACGAAATTTCATTAATAAATTATATTATGTTTACAATATCATAAAATAACAATAAGTGACTTTATGCAGTTGACACCGACATAACGTATTAACCCCGAAACGATGTAAACAATTATTATGTATTTTTGAATGTTTCTTGTAATATCATAGTTATAAAGTTTAATAGTTTATGTTTAAACTATCTATTAAAAAGCAATAACATCGTGTCGTTGCTGGTACCGAGATATTCTTGTATCCTTTCTCATCGTTTTTGTACTTTTTAAAAGTTATCAAAAAGCCATGATAAAGACGTTCATTACAGGAATAAAATTTAGACGGCTCCCTTTTTGTCAACTTCGTCTTGTCATATTGAAATATTTCGACCGAGGTAATAAATATGGTCTGAAAACTTTATGACAGCGTGAACGCTGTATAGTTGCGTACGCTAGTCAAATTTATGGCTTTTTAATAAGCCTGGTAACATGTGGAATGTTATGTATTCTATAAACAAAATTGTTATTGGTATAATAATTCTGCCTTTTGTACTTTCTTTCAAACATTGCTTAATAATTGCTTCATAGGTAACCAAATAAATTAGAACAAGGGGAAGCACGTGAATAAAGATGTTATGTTTATACTATTTTTAAGCACAATGTTGAAGCCCATGTGTGTTTGTTATTCCCCTCAGCATTTCAAGGCGATGGACCGGCGGATGACGGGCCGGATGAGCAAGTGGCAGTTCGGGGCCCTCCTCAAAATGTAAGCCATGTAGAAAAAGTTCTTAAAAGTGACACTCTTATTCAAATACATTTTGAGTGATACACCCTCAACTACTAACTAAATAATGCATTTAAGGAAAATGTTAATTACTATTAACAATATTAACAATATTATAACCGTGTATTTAATAGCTGAAAACACTAAAATATTAAATCATTGGTGAATGTAAAAAGATTTACTGTGATCTACTATGGTCTCATAAGGTAGCAATACCGTGTTTACTGCACATTGCTTTTACATTTTTAAATCAAACTAGGTATCCTTCATAAGAACCATTGGTTTCGACATTTATTCATCCTTTTTGGTATATTAAAACAATTATATTAAATGTTTTAAATGTGTGAAATCTTATTTGGGTATTATTGCATCTTTAATATTTTACAAAAAAAAATCAAGTGTCAACCTTAAACACCATCTTTATCCATTCCTACATCTTGTTTTTCAATTATACATGTGTGTTTTTTTACAATTTTAGATTAATTTCGGGATTGGGACTAGCTCTCATGCATGCTTAACTATGATCGGCCTATATTTATCCTCTGTGTATCAGGTGCGGACTGTCGCTGCTGCCGGCGGAACTGGACCGGGCTTGGGCGACCCTGAACATCTCCACGGACGGCATGTATAGCTATAGCACTCTAATACAGCACTTCGTTAACTACAAGATACCACACGAACAAAAGGAGGCCGTAATTTATGGTATGGTTCCTTTACATTTATCCATATCAAATAATTTACTGAGGCTTTTTTCTGGTATGGTCTTTTTATTCCAAGCCATAATAATCTTTCTACACAGATTAAATCTTATTTTGTTTTATGAAAGTTGTTTGAAACTAAGAGCCGTTTTCAGAAAACATGTTCAATATTGATGAGGCCGATGAGATCTGGTACGAGCCGGAAGGTAATGTATTTGTGAAGGCTTCTGGTTGTTGGTGTCAAGCATTTGGTTTGCTTCGTGTTTGCATATGTCCACGCGTCTTAATGCACTTGTGTTAAATAATGTGAATTTGTTCGTGAGCAGACGTTAGTATACATATATTCATATGCAGGTTTCAGTGTGCAGATATCTGTGTTCAGGTGTTATTGTGTTTTTGCTAGAGTGAAGGGTTGTATCATTCGGAACTCCTCGGTCATTTTTATCGAAAACATCCTCGGATGTATTTGGACGGTTCTCATACTAAAATAGCGATACGTTTAAGTCCGCTGCAAGTAGATCGCGTAGCAATTTTATTTAGCAGTTAAACTTTCTGACTTAACTCCTGGGAATCTTTATTATGTTTGCAATAATACACTTCACGAGCAATCAATTTATACAACTCTAAAACACTACATTTAATTAATGATATAATTAAAAAAATACGAACTACTTGAACTGATATACCGGCATACACCCGAGGTTGTTTTCGATTAAAATGGCCGAGGGTTCTGAATGGGATTGTATGTGCAGACGTCCATTAACAGGTGTCTGTTTGCAGCTGTAAATGTACAGGTAACCAACGTGATGCACGTGCTGTGATGTACTGGTGATAGGGCGTGTGACTATTGCGTTGATAACGGATGGTTCTAAATTATAGTTGTCAAACATTAATACTCGTGTTGAAAACAGTGGTCATGGACAGCCTCATTGTCCTGTGATGTAAATATCGTTGTTCTTTGTTGTAATTTACTATGTTAAAAGTCCACTCGCAAATTCGGCCTGAATTTATGTTTTTGATCATTATTAACGAAACAAAATTGCATGCACCAGTAATTTTTTTTAAAACATTGTTTCAACATCAACATGTATAATGCTATTTAAAGGTATGCAAAACATTGTCGAACATGTATTTCCGGTGCGGATGGAAATTTGGACTCTCGGATATCCGGTAGCCGGTAAAATGACATGCGTCCTAGCCGGACTCTGCGCGGTTCTTCGGTCATATTGTTCCCATCCGTATCAGAAAGATGTGATATACTTTAAATATGTAATAGTTACTAACTAGCAAACGAAACTTTATTCTATATGCATAAAACCATGAACTAATTCCCATTCGCAGATGATACGAAGGAGCTGGTTGAGGTTGCACGGCGGATCCAGAGGGAACGGCGCGAGGAGCAGATGAAGCGTGACCACCTGGCGCGCACCCAGGCACGCAGCAAAAACGAGGACTGGGTGCCGGAAGTCACCACGTTCGATGAAAGGACACCACGCGCAGTAACCGCCTCCACGTCCGTCTCCTCAGTACCGACTGTTCCCGCGTCTAGAGCCTCTTTTGCAAGCGTCCAGAGTGTCAGGACGAAATCACTTCTAGTCAAAATACGCACCGATGTAAGCATCAATTAGGATTTCAAAATTAGTCTCCATAAATATTGGTCTTATCAATTGGATGAAACAAAATTCTTTAACTGAACTCTACCATACAATGAATTAAAGCCTAGATACATTTTCCTTTTTCTGTTGACTTCCCAGGTAATCAACAACTGGGAGGGTCTGAAGTCTGTGTTCAAGTACATTGACAGAAACGGCACCTGCTACATTCCCTCGGCGGAGATGAAGGTTGGTCGGGTAATTTGAGTCATAACTCGTACGTTGGCGCTATGAATATGGTTATAATCTTCTCACATCAAATGCTATCTTTTGTGGTCATTGTGACTTTGACGGTTTTCATAGTAGATAATGATTATACAAATCAGATGTTCAGATATCACATAAACACTTATCACGAATATCATAACGCCATGCGATTCATGTAAAAAGAACGCTATTTATCCTCTATAACAAAACTACCAGGAAGCGGTTAATATTCCTTATTTGCCCTTTTGATATGATCAAAGCGATATCTTCAAATCTCAAATGTATATACCGCATGTCCTGTAGGAGATTATGACGAGCCTGCAGTTCTCCATGGACGAGGAGGAGAAGGCGGAGCTCTGCCGCAGGTTCGACACAGACAGGAACGGACGGTATGTGAGATATAGTAACGTGTTTAATAGAAATGACAGAGAACGCCTTGTACCATCATTTATTTATACGAATCATCAAATATAGCATTCCAGCAGCAAGCGGAGTAATAATACAAAGATACATAAAAATCTAGCCCACCCCCAACACCAAACAAGAGACACGCGAATCTAGCCTACGCCAACACTAAACAAGGGGCACGCGAATCTAGCCCACCCCAACACCAAACAAGAGACACGCTAATCTAGCCCACGCCAACACTAAACAAGAGACATGCTAATCTAGCCCACCCCAACACCAAACAAGAGACACTCGAATCTAGCCTACGCCAACACTAAACAAGAGACCAGCGAATCTAGCCCGCCCCAATACCAAGCAAAATACATAAGAATCTAACCCATCCCAACACCAAACAAGAGACATGAGAATCTACCGCCCCCCCCCCCCCCCAAACAAAAGACAAGACTCGCGAATCTAGCCCACCCCAATACAACACTACATGTACAAAAAACACACACTTAATAATAAACCTAATAAACCATCAAAAAACGTTAGTAAATGTCCCTGTGTCACCTTCTTTTATGACTTCACTTATGATACCACTTCACTCCCTAGGTTCAACTATATGCGGTTTATGAAGTGCTATGCCCAGAGGACAGCTTCCAAAGGGAACCAAGGCCCGGCCTACAGCAAGTTCACCCACCAGCTACAAACACAGGTATTTACCTCAATGGTGTCCATAAAACAATGAAATGCATGATGATCCTTCTAAACAAACAGTCTATAATAAGTCAATATCTGTGAGCAAACTTGTAACATCTCTGCTAGAATATACTAACTCCAATCGAGGAGAACCTACATACAATTGCTTTGTTTGATCATAAGTGATTTAGTAAAACAAACTTCAACTACAATGAGTAGAGCCAAACAATTACATAATAAAGAGTATTGTACGTTTATAGTTTAAAGGCTGCACTCTCACAGATTTAACGTTTTGACAACTGCTTTTTAATTTTTGTCTTTGAACGAGCCAATTTATGCGAAAATGCATGGAAACCAGTGATATATGACAAACAATCAGGTTTTATGCGTTTTCCTTAAACCGTTAGTAACGCTTTTAGTCATAAAACATTCATTTTCGAACGGAAATATGGCAATCTTCGATCTGATCTTTTGTCAGCAGTCTTATATCACTGGTTCTCTGATATTAAAGCAAAAAATGGCCCATTTCAAGACAAAAAATAGTTGTCAAAACGGTAAAAATGTTAGAGTGCAACTTTAATGTTTAAATATGTATTACATTTTATTTATGTATTATACTGTTTGTGTGACTTTAAAAGGGATAGGTATGAACCAGTAAGTGAGCACGTTGTCAGTTGTACATATAATGCCTCCAATATTGACGTGGACTAATGCTAGGGTAGAGGTTACACGCTATTTTGCTGTTGCTATCACAATCACATTTGTAACCTGCTGGCTTCATCTCGATTAAACAACTCATTATCAGCAATTAAGTATATACAGTCGTGTTTGAAGAGTTTTTGAACGCCGAGGAACCAGTTAACAGTGCGTGTAGATAGAATGTAAATTTACAATACAACTTTCTTTCTGAAATGGACATCGTGTCTACTTTAAATCACTCTTTGTCTATCAAACAGAAATTCTTTAATCGGTCTTAATTAGCAGATGAGGTAGCACGAATATTTCTGTCGAATCCATACGCTTGTGTGCCAAGTCAAAGTTTGTCTTTAGTACTCTCAATATCACGTTGTTTTCTTTCCTGTACTTGAAGCTTGTTTCCGTCCCCCAAACAAACGCTGGCTCATTAGCTGGTATAACGGCACGAAACGTCCTCGCCAATTGCATGACTATGACGTATTCATTATTCTTGTATTCGTGTAATTTCTTTGATAGAGGAAGATTAATTCGAGGAACATTCTACCCAAACAACTACTAATTAAGGTATTAAAGGTATTTCGGTCACTGGTGTCAAAGACGGTTTGAGCTGATTCAGAATTACGTAGATTTTCGTAGACCCGTTTCGCCAGATATTATCCGGATATGTCAAAAAGAACGTTAAACTGAAATATTTCACGCAATTCTTGATCAACTCTCTAAGGTGATGGGAAAATATGACATTTGACGAGCGGCTATTAAAATGGGTCAAAGGTTCTATAATATATATTTATATAAATTAGAACAGATGCTTTAACATGAATATTAATTAGTTTTGCATAAAACTAAAATAAAATAAAATAAAATTGGTAACACTTCGGCATCAAGTGAAAGTGTATTTAACCAAAGCACAGTACGTAGACAACATTTTGTTAACGCACAAGGGGTAGAGGGACAATATCTTAATCTGAACCACACTGTCATGTCATGTTTATGTACTTCTATTATATGTTGATATTTTAATTGGTGTTGATTGGATTGTGTTTTGTATACTTGACAACTTCAATAGATATTGTTAATTTGATAGCATTTCACTTATATCATGTTCTTCATAGTTTAATGTCATACTCAACGGAGTGTTGATATTAGTACACAGTACTAGTAATTCATGAAGTTGTTCTTGAATGGCTAGAGCTCTAAATCTTAACAAATGTATGTTTCTTAACACTCTATTCGGTGGCACTCAGCTGGATGTGCGTGGCCGCGTAAAGAACCCAACCGTCCATGAAGTCATACAAGTCTTTAGAGATAAGGTGACCTGCATATTGTAAACAAAATCCTGCAAGTTCCTTTTTCATCTGCCGTTTGCATGTTTTGTTTTTGTGTAACGCATGTGATTTTTTTTCGCAATATATGTAATCTGCTAAAATTCCGAATGATTTACAGCTATCACTTGGTAGATCCTTCGCAATTATTTGAGTTTATTTTGTACGTAAATAATTCACATCTTCAGACATAAAATACCCTTGCATTTTGGAGGTCCAGACAATGCAATCCGACAAGTTTGAGATTGTTTTTAAATATCACCCACCTTTGAAATGGTGAACTTTTTTATTTAACGCATGCGTGAGAAATTGATATTAACACGATTTAAGCTTTTAATCAAATTCTCATTAAAAATGAGAGTAGTAAGTCACACTTTGAAGAATTTGTGTGTGTGTGCGTGTGTGTGTGTGTGTGAGTGTGTTTTGATGGCCATGAATACAAAAAATAATCAGCAAATTTGTCGATGTTTTACGAAATATGCAAAAACTTTGTCTATTCACCGCAAGGTCTATTTAAAAAAAAAAAAAACAACATATTTTGGCTGCTGTTGGCATTTGTGCATTTTATAAATCAGTTATGTTTAAACCAAACACATGTGTATTGCATACTTTGTTATTTCAAAAATGTGGGTAAATGAATAACTCTGTCTTGTAGTTATACGTCGTTTTTTCGCGGTTTGCTCCCTTCAGTAAGGGGGCTTCATTGCTGATTATAATGGTGAATACATGTAAACCTGATTACATAAGTATGACACATTAATGGTTTATGCTTATAGTATATGCAAATCTAGTTTTAAAACGTGAAATTTATCAAAACCATGGAAATATTGTTGACATAACGCTATCATAAGAACACACACGCTTTGAAAACTTCAAATGGGAACGCAATGTGCATGTATATTATAAGTTTGTGTGTGTGTGGGGGGGTCTGTTTGCATGCGTGCGTGCGTGCGTGCGTGCGTGCGTGCGTGCGTGCGTGTGTGTCTGCATGTGTGTATGTGTTTTAATTATGCGGAAAGCCCAAGGCTTTTTTGTTCGATTATCATTAAAAATGCTGAATATTATGCTATATACGACATACCTAAGTTTTTTCTTATCTCGGTTTTGTATTTTGTTTTAGTTAAATATTCTAACATTTCGTACTTATATGCATAGTTGTTTAGTTGTTTAAAAATAGTAATTCATTTTCCTCTTTATCGATGTACAATCTTATACATAATTTATATTTTTTGTTATTCATGTTTATAATTGTAGTTTAGCAATTGTTGACCTTCGATCTGAGTTATAACTTTAAACTTTATATTTAAGTTGATATGTCAATCTGCTCTTCAATTGTAATATGAGTTTGAGACCTGTAGTGCTATAATAATAATAATAATAATAATAATAATAATAATAATAATAATAATAATAATAATAATAATAATAATAAAGAACTAAATGAAACACTGCATATTATACTGGTACTTTTGTTCTCACCTTCCTAGCTTTGTGCGGCCGAGGGCAGCGTGAGGCGGGCCTTCCGGCGTCTTGACCGTGGCCGCAAGGGACACCTTACCGTCAATGACTTTCGGCGCGCCCTGTCAGATACCGGAATCACCATGGGCAACGAGGACTTCTACCACGTGCTAACGGAGTTTGACCGGAATATGGACGGCAAGATCGCTTACGACCACTTCCTTGATACGCTGCTAGCTGTGTAGGCTAATGTGAAATCGCTTTATTATATAAGCTGACTTTCTCAGAGTTATTTAATTTCTACATGTTATGTTTATGTTATTGTTTATAATAAAGTTACAGTTTTCTGTCCTTGTTTTCCATACAATGATACCATATTACATAATACATTACAGCTAAACGATTCCTTGAAGTTTTTTTTACAGTTTAAACATTAACTTTGATATTCAAATCAGCGATGATCTAAATAAACCAGACAATAATCCTAAAAACACACATCTAAAACACAAATAGCCATTTTGAAAGACATTATCCCTATAAAAAGGACAAGTGTCAGCGAATATTATACGCAATATGAGACAGGGATACCAAATACTCATTCAATCATTTATAGAAATTATTTGATATTTGTTTAATGCAGATATCTCAATCAACAGACCTTCAACACTCGCATTTACAATCATTATTTGTCCTATATTCCATAGTTTAGTTCTAAATGTAGTCGTGTACTCAAAATAAGTTTTTTTATACGGATATAATTCTTTGACTTTATTTATTGCAAAACTTTTTTATGCTCCCGTTTATGAAAGATATTCAATTTGGCATAAATTAGAGATCGTCGGATACGCCCAATACACACTACGCTATGCTTCGTTGAGTACCGTGGGCAATTAGGCTAGGAAATCTCGTTATCATGAATAATTAATGGGGCAGTTTCATTGGTTCCGCAAAGTACCAGATGCCGGAGTTGAACCGGGTTCTTCTTCTCAGTACAATACTATTTGACAGAAGACAAGACCACACGGCCACGGAGGCTACTCACACTGAAAAGTTATTGAACAATATTTGAGTGTAACATGCGATTTCATTGGAAGAAGAGTTGTCTCTCATGCCTCATGCATATTCATTAAGACGAGATTTTGTCAGTCAATTGTCCCACGGTAGGTATAAAGTGTAACGGAAGATAGTACCGTGGTTGCCGACGATGTAAATTAGATTGATCAAACATATATTGGTTTAATGCAAATGTAACTTTGGAGCACCAGCATCCTTGAATGGATAGATGTGTGCTTGATTGCATGACTGTTTGTTGTATGCGTAGAAATACATCTAACATGTGTGTACATATTGTATCTTAGAGATTACGCATTTAAATTGTTTATTAGTTTTGTTACATTGTTATGATCATTTAGGTAACTTGACGATTCATTGTTATTTCACCATTTGTTACATTGTTATAGTGGACCACCCGTTATGTTGTACTTTAAGGTACTGTTTATTTATTATATGTTTCCTTAATACCATTAACAAATTTTATCTTTGTTTTGGAACTTTACATTCCTGTTCTCTGTGATACGATTGTTGAAGAAGGTAAATAAAGATACTTAAATTGTATTTCATTGAACCTTTGTCATGTTCATTTCCAAGTGCAAAAATAAATGTCATTTCAGCCGCCATGTTGTTGATATGTGGTAGGAATAAAGTGAATGTTAAGCTTCGCATCGGCTGTACGTTGTTAACTGTCCACCAGGAATGCTCGGGTCGCCTGGTGCTTAAAGCTGCACTCTCACAGATTACCATTTTTACAACTTTTTTATATTTTTTTGTCTTGGAAAGAGCAAATTTGTGCGTAAATATCTGCAAACAAATGATAAAAGATTGCTGACAAAAAATCAGATAACAGTTGCAGTTTCCGTTCGAAAAAATATTGTTTTATGGCTTAAACCGTTACTAACGATTTAAAAAAAATGCATAAAACATCAGTTTTTGAACTTTAGTATTAAAATGTGCGATCTATATTTTGCTAGCAGTGTTATATAACCGATTGCCATGGATTGGCAAAAATTGGCTCGTTTCAAGACAAAAAAATAAAAGTTGTCAAAACATTCAATCTGTGAGAGTGCAGCTTTAAAGATAACATGTACATGTCCTTAGTTCGCAATTTTAATCGCATTGTTCATAACAACTTCATCTCAGATGAATGAATTATGTGTATACTAAGACTCGGCGAAATTGTTTAACAACACCGAAGATATACACTAAAAATATAATGGAAATTCATATCCAGAAGCCAAACAGTACGGATTAAGTGAATCTAACAGTGTAATAAAGATTTTTTTCTGAATTCAACATGTTATATTGAAGTCATTGTAAAACAAATGGTTCATTTCGAGGGTAATATAAATGAAAACAACGCGGATAGCGTTAACAGTCTTTTATACTTGTTAACCCTGCGTAAAACTTATCCCCAGTACGTGCGAGCAGACACTCTAACGAATAGTCCGACCGCTAAAAGTGTGGTCGGTCTGATGTTTTCTTGAACTCTTAACACCCGGCCATTAAGGAGGCTGGCCGCCCTTTTACTTCTTACCAAGGACGATGCCAAGCAAATCGTTGAGATGCTGTGGAATATACAAAAACAGTCTACGTACACAAACGCAAACAGCTTTTCTCGTGTTCATGCAAGATACCTAAAATGCATGGTTTGAAACGAGTTCCAATCCCTCTAGATCTAGCACACCTCCAAGATGGTCTAAGTCAACTGGTTAACCACGCTCGCTCTTCTTCGTAATGTCTGTATGCCTACTACAGTTGTGCGAAGCCGCTGCTCTGATTGCACGTGTCATGATCATGGTCAAGGAAAAATGTTTCAGTTATGTTCAGACTTTTCAACGTTGATTTAAGAGGCAAAGACTAGGTGCTGGTATAGTTTGCGTGCTTTTTGTGTTTTGAATTGGAAGAGCATAGCTGGTATTTGCATCATTTTAGTCGCTTGAAGTATTAATATCAAGACAAAACATAAATAGTAGCGGATGACGTTTATGTATATGTTTTGCAATATACATAAAAAAATATGATAATTTCATGATGTTCAAAACAAAAGCGATTGTTTTGTCAATTTTCTGAGGAAGACAGAAACTAATCGTTTCATAAAACGAAAAATTATAGTTACTATTGAAATATCCTTTAGTAGTATTTTTTAAGAAACTGTTTATATCAATCTTCCATTGTCTGAGTTTGAAATTTAAAAAATGCACAGCATTTAAAAGTACGTTTCCTAGAATGAAAACAGATCATGGAATAACAACCTGTGTATTAATGAGCAATGGTTAAAACCCTGTATGTCAATTTTATTACGAGTCACTATAAAAATAATCATTTGTAACAAACGGAAGAAACAAATATAGCAGAAAATGTTCATAATTTGTTTTGGGAATATTACCAAATATTTGTGACTATTCCTAGTTTAAGAATATCTTAGAAAATCTCTCGGCATAATATAGATTCGTTGGGAATGTTCTCAGAAATGTTGAAACGCCCCGTTAAAGTTTTCATTTACAATACTATGAAGAGTTTGGTAATATTCTCAAAATGTTTTGGTAATGTTACCAGACATTTCAATATCAAATTGGTAATATTCTCAGAAAACCTAAACATTGTATCCAAAATGAATTTTAGAATGTTAGCGGGGAATGTTCATAATTTATTTTGAGAAAATTAACAAATATGTGTTACTATTCCTAGTTTTATTAGAGAATTAGAAAATTGCTCAGCATGATATCGATACTTTTGCGAATTTTCCCAAAAATGTTGAAAACCACACTATAACTTCCAATACTATACTACGAAGTTTTTGGTAATATTCCCAGAAACATTTCAAGTCCTACAGAAACCCTATAACGAGTTTACAAGTTGGATTAAAACGTTACCATGCTGAAAATGGTAAAGTTGCGTTGTCCTTTTTTATTTTGCTGTTTGTTATATTCCAAATGGCTTCGTACATGTGTTAACAAACAGGTAACGGTAGTTTCGAATATATCATGATACTTAAATTACTGTGAACAAAAATAACTTTAAACATACCTTACTATAGAGATCAAAACTTAAACTTTAACTGGAAAATAAAATTTTAAAGAGCAAAAACTGAACCGGACTAACAAATGCTTTATAGACATGCAAACTTTTATAAACGACTATTTCAAGAATTTGATACTCTAAAGTCTGAACTACATCACCGTAAGTCTAATGTGGCTTTACTTTTTTGTTATCAACATTTTGATGTTTATTAAAAACCAAGACTGTTACTAGACTTTGTGTTTATTATAAATGTATCAGATTGATCGAAGTATACGTTAATGAATCATGAAGTGGATGTTTATTATAAACGTGAAGGGACCACTTCTTACATTACGGAATTAACTCCGCAAAGTGACTGAAACAATAAACGAATCGGACTCGAGTTGCTTCATATAATCAGATGGACTTGCTCCACTAGCCTGGCCTTGTGGTTAAGCGTCCGCCTACGGAGCGGGAGGTCGTGGGTTCGATCCCGGGCCGCGTCATATCGAAAGACGTTAAAAGCTGGTACAAGTAGCTCCCTTGCCTGGCGCTTGGCATTTAAAGGGTAGTGCTTGGGAAAGTGGTGTACTCAGTACTGGTTTTACCCAGGAAAGTTGTATCCCGTGTATCGGTGCTTTACACCGAGCACATTAAAGAACCAAGAGGTCTCTTCGCAAAGAGCTAGGGTATCGCACCCGGATTTCTTGTATCTCACTCTGTTTCTTCAAGTCTTCCAATGTCTGGATTTGACTGCGAATTGCTGTCACTTCTATCTCATGTCACTTATGGCATTTAAACACAATTTAAGTCGTGATGGCGTCACGGCGGGGTCAAGCCATAATGCAGCCAATGGGCGCGGGCAGACCTTGATAAACTCAAATAAACAAAAACAAACTCCACTAGCCTGCTGATATCTAAGACCAAGCACAGTAACGAGCGCGAGACGAGATCGGCGACCAAACATGAGCTGGTATGGTGAATATCCCGTCGATTCATGGGCGGTGCAGTTATACGCATGAACAATGGCGGGAATCGCTGACTTCCAATCATTCTTTCGGTCGTTCCGCAAAGTACCAATCATCGTTAACATCTGAGTCTGATTAATCATTTTACTTACCTCTCAAATGTTTAGGATTATGGCATCCTTTTTATGCTTTTGGTGCATTTGCACAACTTCATACATTTGGCTACATTAAGTAAGCAGCCTCTGTGCATATTTTGCGTAGAGATTTCTAAATTCCTTCATTTGTAATGACACAAGATATGAAAATGAAAGGGATGCCGCGAATTTGTATTGCATTTTTAATTTTATGTCGTTTATTCCATGTACTGACGATAAACGGGAAATTAATCAAGATGATAATAAAAACCACTTTAAGACCTGCATAATCGCTAAGTTACTATTCTTGACTTTGTGTTTAACAATTGTACTCGCGTTATTTAGAGAACGAATAATTGTACATTTTTGAAGGATGTTTCACAGCTTCCTTCTTGCTTGATTGAACGTTGCTATGTTGCATCATTTAATCGATTAATAGTTATTTGCGAATATTGGTGTCCTGAGGGAGAATTGTTTATATGTATTTGTTAAATCTGTGTAAGGAAGTTTGGAATTTGCCAACTATACGTTGTTTTCCATATAAATCCAATATGGCTGCCGCTGTTTCTGCTACAGAGGGGTTGGCCGTTTTTTGGCCGTTTATTGGCCGACGGCCAAGTGTCATGTCGAGAGTTGGCCGTTTCTTGGCCGAAAATGGGCCGCTCTGTTTTGACACCGGCCAGAA
The DNA here is from genome assembly GCF_026914265.1 of Mya arenaria. NCBI lineage: Eukaryota > Metazoa > Mollusca > Bivalvia > Myida > Myidae > Mya > Mya arenaria. Next base: position 80,400,105 of record NC_069127.1, read on the forward strand.
AACGGCACGGCCAATTTACGGCCCATTTTCGGCCAGTTTATGGCCAAATCCCTGGAAATTGCTGGGAGATGGCATTCTTGTTTAGATTTTCGTTGAGACAAGCCGCAGTTTTAGTTTTCTTTGATTCTTTTATAAACTTTGAATTTTGGGGAAATTGTTTGATAATTTTACAAAGATTTAAAATGAATAACATATATTCTGCGGCTGTCATTTTATTTTCTACGAAATTGGTACATTTGGCATTTATTAAGATTTAGAAACTTGATGATCTGAGACTTTTTGAAATTGCCGACACTTTGGTTTATTTGAGACGCTACCAAAATATTTGAAGAAGTTGTAACTTTATTTCACCTAATAAAATAACTTGAAATGTTCGAGCCGCACTCTTTCTGCATCCTGACGACACCCCCTACTAACTGTGGCGCAGCTATATTAACCTTTCCAGTCTTTGTCCTCACTCCTGTGCGTTCTTTCATTAGTCTCATCTCATATTCTTCACGCCCGACCTCATTCTTCAATTCTTCGTAAGACAAAGAGCTGTCAACGTGAGCAAATGTTGATTGTCTTAATTCATCACTTCTTAGTCCTCTCAAAAACCTATTCTTCAATTTTAACCTTTTCTCGGTCTCATCCATTTTGGATTAATGACACACCTGGAGTAATATGTACTCAAACCTAAGTCCACACTCTACAACAATTTAATCCTGATTCTTTTCTGCTAAGACATCTAGACAATGAACTGTCTTCGCTAGTAATATTACGAAAATTCTCTTCCAAACTCTTCATAATATCATGAATCGTTGCTTGAGTGCCAATATGAAGCATGGTTTTCCTCGCCTGTTCTTTCAAAGTTATGCCCAGAGTCATTTTTAGTTCTTGCTCAGAATAAATTTGTTTGACACTTTCTAATTCTACCTTGAATTCTTCAAATGACGACTCGTTATTTGGTACAGGCCAAATTCAACTATACATTTAGATTCATGTGACCAAATATGTTAAGTGCAGCATTTTCATTTATCTAACTCCTACCTAGTTCACTTTGCCTATCGAATGTATTCTGTCAACCGCATATACAGACTCTATCCTTGGTCTCTTATACTAACGATCCTCTGTAAGTGCCAACACTTGTCTTAACATTTTCATTTCTAACTCCTTTCTCCCTTTTCCTCTACAGACAACATTTTTGCTCCATTAATTGGTTCTACCTTTCTTTAAAGCTTCTCATCATCTCATCAAACATACGTTGATTTTCTTTGTTACTGTGATTCCTGCTTTGAGAGCTGTTCAATCCACTCGCAAATATCCAGCTAGCTTATATTCACAAAAAGTAAATGCTCTTTTGCACGCAATTGTCCAAAATTTGTTCGGGCTTCAGTACTTCTCCGTCAACTTCCAGTTCGGGCGCCAATGTTGCCCGATGGGCTTTAAGGGTTCATAGATGACGGGAAGTAAATCATGTTTATCACATGCTTACCCTTGTTTTCCGTGTAATATACCCATTACAAATATTTTTATCTTACACATGTGTATTGGCTAGACTAATCACACGCAACCTAGATATCCCTGCCAACAAATACTTACCTTAATAATGAAGTGTAAGACTTCCGGGAGACAAATGGCTAACGAATCATAGTGCCAGAAAGCATCTTGTACAAAAACTTTCTGATAACAATGTTCCGCCAACCAGATAATGAATATCATTAGTCACAGAAATATCCAGTCAGTCAACAAATACAGCCACATTAGTGACAAACGACACAAGAACATTTCAAACATTTCCATCTTGACCAACACAAGCAATATGCAATCAATGCCATTTACTTGCCAGTTTAATCAGCTGTCGGTAACCAAAAACACAAATTCGAATTCCGCAGCACAGACATCTCCTTACACATCCCATGGCGGCAAGAACATCATATTTTCTGGAAACATTCTTGGTGAAACTTTTTCAACATCAACATCCATGCAGTACAGAGTAAGGCTTTGCCGTAATCATCTGCATGTTGTGAAACTCCATGTACACTAAGAAAACGCTGCAAAATCATCGTAGACAGCGAATAAGTATTAAATCCGTGCACACAGTAAAACAGACCGATGTAGGTCACATTAACCGCGTAAATGCATGTACTCTGAGTGTGACGTCATCAAATTGTGTACTTATTGGGGGTTTTTGGTTAAAATTGTTCGTTATTCATGCTGTTGGATATTTTCTACACATTTTTATAGTTGTGACTTGTTAAGCGCTTTATCAGAATTAAAACTTGATAAGTGCTAGTTACTTTTTTCATTTTAATTTGGAACTATTTATATGGCGCATCGTTGACATTCTACTCTGAGTACTTTGGCTGTCAAACAATCGGTTCAGAAAGTGGAACTAAATTGGTAATAAAAACACCGTTTTAAGCATGTGATAAAAAAGAGCTGACACTCGTTGTCATTTAATACAAGATTTTTATTAAACTCGTCCATGAAAGTTGTTAGTAAGCTCACAGTGGCTTGATGACAAAGGCTCATTAAAGTCACAATAAAAAAAAATTAACTAGCCAAAATAATATTTTATACATACTTGAACATGTATATCATCAATATAATACATTGCCATAAACATAAAATGAGATTTGAAAAAAAAATACCCTATACTGTAATTTTGGCTAGTTGAATTTTTTTATTGTGACTTTAATGAGCCTTTGTCATCAAGCCACTGTGAGTAAGCTCGCCAGAGGCTCGCTTACTAACAAATTTCATAAACTCGTTAAATAAAATCTTGTATTAAATGACAACTCGTGTCAGATCCTATATTTATCAGTTATCAAGCAATGGTCAAGCGAATAATAGCCAATACATACATAACAATATTCTGTCGACGGCAATATAAGTGACAGTTTTGATCCGTTATTTGATGGAGACATACCAGTTGATGAAATAAATGCAGCTGTTCAGACATTTAAGCGTAACAAGTCTTGTGGGCTTGTTAAATGAACATTTCATAGAATCTATACATATTTTGGGTAAGCATTTGTGTGATGATTTGTGTTCAACGATTCGAAATGCAAGGCGACAATGTGTCTACTGAAGACCCTGTAATGTGTACTTTTATTACAAGTTTGTACAATTTGTCAGGGTTATCGTACGAGATAAACGCGAAATTATTTCAAAGTAACAGAATATGTTGAGGTTGGCGAATATCTTGTATAAAAGATCGGCGCGGTTAATACGAGGATTGCTCGGGAAGTTCGCGGAATTTGGACATAAAACAATAAAAAGGTTTAACAGATTTGGAGATTGATACAAATAATGTCAAGTGCAATCCATATTGATGAAATATAGTAATAATATGTATTCTATCAAACGCTGCCTCTAGAAATCTGGTATTCACGACAACACATACATGTGTACCTTGACTAAGGTCAAAGCTATCTCAACCTTTTACAACATATCACCATATTTTGACCGGACAATTTCGAGTAAAAATATCAGAGGTTAGTGTCAGGTTTTGGCATCGTTTGATGTTGTCTTACGCAATAACTTGTAAACATCTGTTTTCCGAATCATAGCCTTTTCGCCGACGACTGGCAATACTGGATTACGCGGCGTTGATAGTTTTGCGTTGATCTTGAAAATCTTCGGTGGTTTATTGAGAAGTCTGATACTCGTAAAATGTGTGAGAGGACATTTGTCTTGAAGTGGGATAAATTATTTGGGAACGAAACACCAATCGAATACGTATATTAGCCGCGGATCCAAGCCGACTAAACACATTGTTTATGCAACCGGCTGTTAAATTGTGTTTGCTTGCGATAACGTTTTCAATTTTTCAAAATGTGTTGTTAAGACGTGTCACTTACACAACATATTTTAGCGCCAAATCAACCCGCCAAATCATATTGTTAACTTACTGTAGACATAATACCATTTTCGTTCATATGTTGAGCTAATTTTGACCTGCGTGGACAACTGGGTTTTGTCATAGATACTAGTTATATTTATAGGATTTGAAAAATTACACCATTTTTCTCCTATCAATGTAGATTGCATATAACTTTATTTATATCAATTTTCAACAGAAGTGTGTGTGTGTTTCATGTGATACCTCCGCAACTTCCGGAACAACCCTCGTGCATGTGTTCGCATTCTAAGAGCATCATTTACTGCTCTAGTGTTTTAATTGGCAAAACAGGATGCAAAATGAGTATGGCAATGTTTAAATAGAAATGTCCATTATATCCACAGTATTTATACTGCATCATAGAAAATTATGGGGTCAGGTAAAAACCTAATTGTTTAACTTTATGTTTGGGTCATCGTATTTATATGCAGCGTACAACAACCAAACCGAAAGTTAAGGTGGATAGAAAAACAACAGGAAAACAGATAAATGAGAATAAAGTAAAAATATCGTTTGATCGTCGAGCTTCTTCGTGGGGTAACGTGGAGCGTTTGGAAGATGGGTATTATGTCCTTAAATTCTAATGGCTGTTAGTCTGCATCATTTTTTTTGAATTTAGTAATAAGAGGATTATAAGTGACACGGATTGCGCAACGTTCAATTCATGTGAGACAGTATAAATGCATATTAATGAAAAAAAATATTTTTTTCCAAATTTTGGGCGCCGTAATATTTAGTTTGGAATCGTAACATTGTTTTGTTTTTTATATTTAAAAACAAAGAGTTTGAAAATTCGGTGCAAGTGATTTTAATGTAAGTAGGCACCCTTCAGACTTGAACAAAATGCCATTTCTAGGGTCTCACGTATAGAACAACTATACATTTCCTTAAAATTCTGATCAAATCCATTTGAATAAAGCAGTTAAGCGTTTTACATGGTTTTAAAGGTTATGCCTGTTTAAATCGTCTGTGAGGCCACACTATGCCAATGTCAAGGTCATCTGAACTGAATGCTAAACGTTGTAGATGAGAAGTGATGAAATAGACATTCTGATTGTTTATTGTAATAAGTTGATCTTATACCAATTGAATATATATTGCACGCTAGAATATAGGTACATCCTATTCAAAACGATTCAGAGCCATCTGATTTAAATAGGTAACCAGTTTAATATTAGTATTTTAAGTTGCTTAAGTTTTATATGTAGTTATCCGTTAGAGCTGATAACAAAAATGTACGTTCCGGTGAAAATCGGCGTGTGGATACATGAGATATGTTTACGGTCACTAAAACTTCAATATGCACTAAATTGCAATTGGTCTGTGTTAGGTCTACTGCACCATGTCGTATAACAAGGACAGTAATGTCAGGGGCGTCCAGGATTCCGGGTTCATTGTTTTGGGTGATTTACGTCCTCGAGTCAATGAGTATAAACATTGTTTCTATATGTTAAAACGATATATTTTAGAAACGACCTTGTGCACCGAATGAAGACAAAATGCTTCTTAACGATTACGCCTGTTTTAGATGAAAATCGTGTATTATTAAAATATCTCTTGAAAACAATGCACGTTCTTACTAGGCTTACCGACTCACTCAATGCACTTTATTATTCAAAGCTGCAATTTTATGCCGTTCTCTTTCGTGCAAATCTCATCCGATACCTTGTCTCGGTCAATGAATGGTATTGTTATCGTTTTCCGAGTGCAGATCGCCAGTATTCCAGTGTAGGTAATTTCCAAATATGAAAAATACATTTTGTTTTATTTGAATTGGCTTCTATTTTTAAGACTACTGGGTATATGTCATTGTAGTTCTCATACGAGCTTTACTCTGAGACGAAGAGTACAACACATAAACAACAATTCTTAAATTATCGGGAAAAATCACATTCTTCTACAATGTCAAAATATATCCTTATTGCTAGAAGAACATGAAGAAAGATGTCATACATCAGGTTGTTATGATATTAATATACTTTCGCCACTATGATATTTCACAATAAAGAAGTGGATTTCCTTAGATATCTTAGATATAATTTCGTAGTACGTATTACAATGACAAACAGTTTAACATACATGTGAACGATGAAATAACATTCTATTTATGTTCGAACATTTGTTTTCGTCTGTAATTTGATTGGTATGGAAGTAAACGTTCGAACATTTAGCTTCGAGATCAAGAAAACGTTCGAAAAACGGGATAACCATTCTTCTAATAATTTCCAAATATATCTTTATTTAAACTTGTATAACATTTTTTTAAATTTTAAATATTATTTTTGCCTACATTTTCTCGTTCAAAGTCAAGTGTTCTGTTTTGATCAAGGGGAAGTAAATACAATGGATTTAAAGTAGTTCTGAAGTTTGATATTTTCATTCCTTAAGCTTATTTTGAAGTAAGAATTTAAAATTGATATTGTATTGTTGTTATTTCAATGATAAAACTCATATATATCATCGAAAAGAATGACAGAAATAATTTCCTTAGGGATGTTAGAAAAAACGATTGCACACCTCGTATTATTTAACTAGATTTACTTCTTATTAGCAGTGTCGATGTTGAAACATATTGGAGAGTGGTTCTTTTGTCTTCGTTCATATAGTTTAGATAGTTTAGATAGTTTAGATTTTAGAGTTTATTTTTGAATACAGGTTCAATCAGCCACATGGCCCGTGAGAAAAACAAAATAAACAAAATACACGATTTAACATTTACAAATGACATAGCAAGTTGAGCATGTAAGGATTGTTTAAATTTTAAGAAAGATTTTACAGGACATGATTAGAGATAACGTAATACTTAAAGGTGCGAGTCGACATCATGTACGGAGAAAGTGTTCATATACCTTTAAATACATACAGTGCCAACATAATGCAACATTCATTAAAATCTGAGAAAAGTGAACTTTTATAATATATAAATTCTCGTATAGGTACCGTCGCGAATAGGCAGTTTCTCTCTCCGATATCCCTGAGGATAATGTTTACGAACAGTCTAAACTCTGGCTTAAAAAGAAATTCCATTAAATTACAATGAATCATCTTTATTCAATTTGTTTTCTAAAACAAAATGTGACTAATTGTTCAATTTCGATTGGTTATAAATTTCAGCAAATGTTATCATAAAAAATCATCTAGAAAGAAAATTACAATGATATGAAGATTTGCAGTTGTACCAATATTTTTGAACCCAGACTTGAGAATGGACCCTGGTTTTAATTAAGCAGTGTATTTTGTTTGTTTCATGGTTGTCTATTTCGTCAATACCTTAGTTGAAATAGGTGTTTGAGAGAAAATCCGGATGAAAGGTAAAACCATGAAATATTGTCCTTCAGTATGGGTTTGAGTCCACTCAAGAAAAGAATAAAACAAAATAGGAGTGATGCACCTTACGCTCAAACTTTCTATTTTTCATCAATTATTAAGAAATACAACTGATTGTTGAAGGGCAAAGTACAGCAATTTGGAAGTGCCTACTCATTGTTACATGCCTTATTTTTTAATTGACACATGGCTGTGAATCAAAGCATGGCTATACCATCTCAGACCATTGGCTACTTCCATATTTATAGGGTTTGAAGCTGAATGGTTTGTGATTTCAAAAACAGACTGAACAGGCTGGATCTACATGATCTACTTTTTATTGTTCACATTTTCACATTGTTTGTACTTGTTCACCGGATATTGTCATTTTACCGAATACACAGATGTTACTTTCCACCAATTTTATTGTTCTTAGGAGAAACCGTCACAACTTTTTTCTAACGTTGTTTAATGTTTAGTAAACAGATGGATCTTTCTCCCAATATTTGGTGTTGGGAGTCGTGAAGCACTAGAAATCAGTGCTATCTTGTATTAAAATTGGCCATTTGACTATAGAATATATAGGAAAATTATTTAATAGTGCCTGACCTAAAAACAAACGCAAACATTTATTACTGACGGTAAGGGTCTCAGACTGGGCAAATCAAGTAAACCTGCTGTGCCTGCGATTGATCACAACAAAATGTGAGATTTCCATTTGAAATATTTACCTTGATTGATGAAATCAACCTTTTTTAACACGTGACAATTTTGTGTACCTCGAGTATTTTAATGGAAAAGTCAAATTTGGGTGGCTAATTTATGCTCTGTCTTCGACTATTATTTTTAGATGTCGAGGACTTTAACCCACATACCTAACCACATATAAACGAGTGTTTTTGTGTGGACAATAACTACAGATTAATTCAGGGTTTTATTTGATAACGCAATGTATAACAGTTATATTTCGACCCTAATCTCTTCAGTCAGAGGTAGTTATTCTTGAAAACCAACATGCAATTGCAACAAACTCTCGACAGGTGTATAAGACCAGCAACATGGTGTTAACATAGTATTCGAACAATAACATAATCCTCTGACACCAGACACCGGTTTGTTACTACTGTCCGGGTGTCAAAAACCTGCGGGTGTTTTAACTGCCATGCCCGGGGCCTAAGTGCGTATGCAAAAAGTCGAGTATTCTCTGCCAGGCGTCTTCCTGGGCGTGACTGTGTGCCACCATGTGCCCGCCTGACATAAGTTTTTGGTCTGAAATTGAAAGAATGAATATTCATAGCAGTAACAATATGTAATCAGACAATGATTCATTTTATATTAAATTAAACTTTAAAAATAAAGATCATAGAAAAGGGACGACTGCAAGCAACGAAACCTTGTGTTTCGACCTTTGAACTGTTTAGGTATGAAGTTGATGGTCAGCATGCGTTTTCCGCCGGCGTCTATTGCTCGAATGAATGGCATGTGTGGAGGTTCTATAAGATGGCCAGTGTCCGGGTAACGTATAACCTGGGAACATTGATTGATATGCATTATGATTAAGAATACATCATATCCGCAAGAAAAAACATATGCTACGAGATTTAATCATAACAAGAGATGTCACAGTCATGCGAAAAAGCCCCCCGAATGGTATTGTCGGGCGGATAGCCATAAATAAACATAAAATATTAGAGCACACCCAATAGGACTAGCTTTGTGAATTCCAAGGTCATCGCGACTGTATCATTTGACCTAGTGACCTGAAAATCACTAGTAATGACTCACGCAACTACCAAGATCGTAGAACCAAGCATATTCTAGTTTTCAATCGGACAATCTTTTTTATGTCCAAGGTCACCGAGACCATGGAATATGACATACTGACCCCAATAGCTACAGGGGTAATGTGCTGATCATGACAAACCTTCCTTCCAAGTTTCAGGACCGTTGGACCTAGCATACTCTTGAAATCAATAGGACAAGCCTTTTGTATTCAAGGACACTGCGAATGTGTCCTGACACATACTGACCGCAAAATTAAAATAGGGTCATCTGTTGGTCTCTTAAAAGACTGAGGGCCTTGGGTCCAAACTTGGTCCAGTTATCAATCGGTCAATGTTTGTCTGCCGGCCGACCGTCAAAATATATTTATATCATTAAATTAATTATTCATAAAAAGGGACTTAAAATTAAATTAAACGAGATGATTTTTTTTTAAATAACGTTTTTATTCAACTTTTATTATGGAGCGTTTTTAAAAATGGTTAAGACAAAAATAAATGTTACTTGATGGGAATGTGCTCCTGAAAGTTGGGTGGAACTGCTGTGTACGTCTATACACGCACGACCACGCTTACCTGCAAATTGTCCTTGAACTGTACAGGTATGTTGTCTTGGAAGTACGTGTGCCATTTGGGATGGACTTGCTTATCATCTTCGCCGACCACAACCAGGATCTTGGCCCCGTGCTGCCACGCCTACATTTAAAATAGTACTCACTGGATAAATAAATTTATCTAGGTTCGGAATAAAACATAATTTCAATCATTACCATATATGGTGATGGTCAAGGTCTTTCCAGTTATTGCCATATATGGCAATGATCAGTGTATTTATACAACTAAGCGGCTAGTATAAAAGCCGCTTGTACACGTGCTATCGAGGTTGTATACCGAGCTATTACACAACAGAAAAACTGTTTTTCCCTCCCTCCCACCCGTTATGGTTTTGTTTGTGCTTGTATGCATATTTTAGGATTATAATTCCAAAAATAACGTTTGTGTCTTTTCAGATGAACGTTTTTGTGTCGTTCCGCATGAGAGTTAGAGTAGATGACATTCTTGTACAGACTGAAAGAGGCGGTTTCATGAACATTTACAACAGTTGCTTGTTCAATGTGTACTTTTGTTTTTCATGTTACTATGTATAAGTGATTGGACACAATTAATCACATTTAGTGGTCTTTTTTCATAGTCATGAAACCATTGAGTGTATGTTGGTTGAATAAATATACTTGCCCAGTCATTGCCAACTTTGGAGCTTATCAGGGTAACGACGGTAGCTATCGATTTCTACTCTCAGTGCAATAGTAGCGTTTAGATACGCTTGTTTAGCAATTATTTATCTACTGGACGCAGTGTAAGATTAAGGCAGATAAGAAATACAGAATTTATGATGGTCATAAAGTTGACCCGACCTTTTATGATTGACCACTTCTATACTGTCGTTGTTTCATATTTGATAAGGTTAATAAATAAATAATTTATGTTTGGCTGAAAGTAGTGAAAGTAAACAAAATAATATACACCAGGCACAACGAGCAAAGCGTTTGACAAAAAGAACTATTACCAAAAATATGTACTACCACTAAACAGAAGTTGCCACATCGAGGGCTGATCCAAAGTAATGAAGACATTATGCACCAGTCAATTGTAACCACGCCCCCCCCCCCCCCCTGGTCCGGGGAATAGCGGGGACTTTGACTTTCGGTCCAGCAAAGCCCAGGTAATATCCCCGCCCAAACAAACTGCTGGTAAAATCCCCGCCAAATGCCCCCGCACCCCAGGGACCCTAGGTTAGGCCCATTCCCCGCTATTTTGGCGCGAAAACAAAACCACCACATGGTTCACCCGGCACTGCGCCACCTGAAAGGTAAAAACACGACCCATTTCCCCGGCTATCCCCGGTATACTCCTGGACCTGGGGGCGTGGATACAATTGACTGGTGCATAACCAACACACCCCTTATTTGGATAACTATGATATAGAGGTTAGGGCTAGGGTTATGGAAATCATTAAAGAGTTTAAGGGTTAAATGAGTAACGCTGGCAGGAACGCCAAAAATGGCAGTTTCATTTTATGATATTACACTTGCCTGCTCTAATTAAAAAACAAATCGCTGAAACGTTTTGAAACTTGCATTACTCTTTTAATTATTCATTTTGAAAAACTGATCACATAAGAATCATTTGGAGTTAATAAATCCTGATTAACTTGTTGTTAGAATCATCTGACATGCGCGTAGCTGTCTATATGCGAGTATGCGACTGAATCCACATGATTCTGACTAAAAAATCCTGAAAATCAGCCAAAGTTGCAGAATGCGTACTTGACAGCATACCCCCGAACCCCCTAGCACAATTATGAATCCACATTAAAAGAGGGCTAGCTACGGCCTGTCTGGCATATATTTATCGAAACTCACTGTTTGACTTTAGAATTCGAATTATTGAAATATAAATCATCCTTGTAAATTCAAAAGGACAAATAACCTTTTTGACTCTATTCTTAACATCAGTGATGATTGAAAATTGCATATGGGATCAATATTTTATCACATTTTACAGTGGTTGAAGAGATAAATATTCGAACGTCAATGAAAGTACACTTCAAAATGACAAACTGTAGGACTGTTAATCAGCATTTACATGGGTGAAAGTGCATAATTTTGAAAAACCTGAAAAAATCGCTGGGGGCAAGGGTAAGGCATCCGGTGGTTTCACGGCAACGCCCTGGCAAAGAGCCCAGGTTGGGGGGGGGGGGGGGGGTGGAGGCCCCCGGAAGCTCCTGATTATGAAGGATTTCAAAAGGTTGGAAATGCCTTTCCTGATATATAAATTGAATAAAAAAAGAGAATAAATTGACTTGAATCAAGCCTGCTTTTTTCTAAAGACTGACTAGATGATATAGTGTGCCCTAGTGTAAAGTTATACTCATTGATATTATTCATTCATGTCCCTTTTAGATAAACTTAAATCAACTGACTCATTTGATAAGATATGCTACAATAAGCATTAAGTTTAGGTAGTAAAAATATGTTGTAAATCAAACTCTTTGTTGACCTCTGATAAATTATATATCTAAATTTTGAGGAGGAGTTGGGTCATACCCCCTAAACCCTTTGAAAATCTCAACGGATTTACACGCTTTGGAAAGATAAGCCCTCGATTGATTGATAGACTAATTTGATTATAAAGAATAACAGTGTTTGAAATGCCATCACATTTTTCTTTTGGCGGGAATCTGCATAGCGCAATAACCGGTGAAAGGGGTTTCAACTCTAAAGTTGTACATTTTCGTTTACGAACTTCGGTTTTCTTTTGTAATTCAGGGAAGGGAATTTATATTTGTGTTGTAGGAACTGATACAGACAAATTTTAGTGCATGTCACTAAGACGGAAACGGCTAAATGTTAACAACGTCTAGATGTTGAAAACCCGGAGCCGTGGCCGATAACTAATACTGTACTTATAACTAAATGTACCTGTAACTTTAAAATTAGTGATGAGAGAAGTCGGCAATTAGCTCAGAATAAAGTGAAATCCTTATTTTTTATATGCATTTTATCTGCACTGCACATTATTTATATGCAAGGTAAAAAAGCCTTCATTAATTTAGATTACTCCTCGAAGTGTTCGAAAAACATTTTCAATGTAGTTGTTTTTTGAAACACAAACAGATATATTACTACACGTTTAAAGCCGCACTCTCACAGATTGACCGATTTGGCATTTTTTTGTTTGTTTTTTTGTCTTGGAATGAGTCAACTTTTGCCTAAATGCCTGGGGAACAGTGATATAAGACTGCTGATAAAAGATCAGACCGCAGTTCTCCATTTATACGTTCGAAAATTTATGATGTATGGCTAAAAGCGTTACTAACGTTTGAAGGAATATGAAATTTTCGGCAGTTTTCCAAACTAATGAAATATTTTCTTTTGTGGGTTATCCTATATGACTTAATTTAAGGCATTGATAACGAAATCAGCTGCTTCTGAGACTAAAATATATAATATGTCAAAAACTGTCAATGTATGAGAGTGCAGCTTTAAAGGCCTAGTTTAATCCTTCTATACGTGACCCCCCACCCCCCAAGCCGTGTATTGTACATAACCGCAGTGTATTGATCTTAATCTAATTGCGTAATTGTCTTCTCAGATCTCCGATCTGAATACTCTGCTGTGCAATTTTGGAGATTTTATTATAGGAATGGACCCTAAATTGCCCTGAGCCAATAAATAAATAAACAGGAAATTGGCCCCTACCGTGACATCAGTGCAATTATCAAGAGAAGCACAACAGGGTATTGTCATGCCAAACATTCCTTAAACTAGGCATTTAAGACATGACAACAAAATATGACTTACTGGCACGCATACAGCATTGTCGCTATCAAATATGTCTCTTATGACGATACCCTCAGAAGTCACCTCTATCTTGTCCGTGTGGTCCGTGCGTAACCTGTAGATACATATTTTAACAGTTGTTTGTTAAATTAATGAGTTGATTGAAATACAGTAAACAATGTAACAAGTGGGCAAGTGTTCACACAAAAGTAAATATGAATCTAAGCCAACCAGTACATGCAGGATTTAGTGGTTACAGACAACCTAAAACAATACGTAATACGTATAATCTATGAAGCTATGTCATATAATCCCGTTTTGGTTCATCGCAAAATAATGCAAACGTCTTTTGCATTGCAAATCTGATATTTTGTCTGTTTCTGCATGATATATTGTGCAACCACCGTGGGTCAGTCAAGTTGTAACGGACACGGTTTCGGGGTGGCGGCAGGGGATGTGTTTAGGATGAGGAGTACCCGTCACTTTTGGACGGTGTCTGGGGTGTCTCGTGAAAACTTTACGAACATCTATAATTGATGGTGCGCTTGACATAGAGAACTAAATAGAAGCTGGGGGATGGTGGAGTGGGGGAGGGGGGTAAACCATTTTACGAGTACCCAACCTCACAATAGCCGTCACAGGTATCTAACGTGCACATTCAAATAAAAAAGGGTCATCAACTTGAGCCAGCTCTGAGATCAATAGTCGTGAAGTTGAGTAGTAGAGTGCCTTTTATGATGCGAATGCTGTGAGATCAATAGTCGTGAGGTTGAGTAGTAGAGCATTTTATGATGCGAATGCTGTGAGATCAATATTCGTGAGGTTGAGAAGTAGAGTGCCTTTTATGATGCGAATGCTGTGAGATCAATAGTCGTGAGGTTGCGTAGTAGAGTGCCTTTTATGATGCGAATGCTGTGAGATCAATATTCGAGAGGTTGAGTAGTAGAGTGCCTTTTATGATGCGAATGCTGTGAGATCAATATTCGTGAGGTTGAGTAGTAGAGTGCCTTTTATGATGCGAATGCTGTGAGATCAATAGTCGTGAGGTTGAGTAGTAGAGTGCCTTTTATGATGCGAATGCTGTGAGATCAATAGTCGTGAGGTTGAGTAGTAGAGTGCCTTTTATGATGCGAATGCTGTGAGATCGATATTCGAGAGGTTGAGTAGTAGAGGGCCTTTTATGATGCGAATGCTGTGAGATCGATATTCGTGAGGTTGAGAAGTAGAGGGCCTTTTATGATGCGAATGCTGTGAGATCGATATTCGAGAGGTTGAGTAGTAGAGTGCCTTTTATGATGCGAATGCTGTGAGATCGATATTCGAGAGGTTGAGAAATAGAGTGCCTTTTATGATGCGAATGCTGTGAGATCGATATTCGTGAGGTTGAGTAGTAGAGTGCCTTTTATGATGCGAATGCTGTGAGATCGATATTCGTGAGGTTGAGTAGTAGAGTGCCTTTTATGATGCGAATGCTGTGAGATCGATATCCGCGAGGTTGAGTAGTAGAGTGCCTTTTATGATGCGAATGCTGTGAGATCGATATTCGTGAGGTTGAGTAGTAGAGTGCCTTTTATGATGCGAATGCTGTGAGATCGATATTCGTGAGGTTCAGAAGTAGAGTGCCTTTTATGATGCGAATGCTGTGAGATCGATATCCTTGAGGTTGAGTAGTAGAGTGCCTTTTATGATGCGAATGCTGTGAGATCAATATTCGTGAGGTTGAGAAGTAGAGTGCCTTTTATGATGCGAATGCTGTGAGATCAATATTCGTGAGGTTGAGAAGTAGAGTGCTTTTTATGATGCGAATGCTGTGAGATCGATAATAACAGATGAGTTTTGGTGTTTCACTGTGAAGCCCATTACACGATAAGGTACTTTGCCAAATCAGCAAACAAACCCACCAGCCCCCGAAAGTGAATATTGACGAATATCGAACCCACAAGTCGATTTTTGCAGCTAGTTTTTTTTTTATATTAATCTTGTGTACAAAGATTCATAAGCAAACGCTAAGTAGCATTTTCGTATATATATTTCGTATATACTGTAGAGAATATAACACACTGGTGAATATCGAGCCAACTGCGAGTATTGAGCTGTGAGTTCGATATTCGAATATATATATATACTCGCAGTTGGCTCGATATTCACCAATGTGTTATATTCTCCACAGTTAATTCCCTAATATATATATCTTAATGCTTGTTTTTATTTTATATTTTCGAAGATTTAACTCGCATCTCGGTAATCGCATGGCTTGATATTCGCATTTGGTACTAACCTGCATCAGCAAACCAATATACATGCCAATGTACACAGTTCATACAATTGTAATCTTACCACTCATTTTCAAGCTCTCGGGTGTTTTCACCGAGAGTGATACATGTACCGTTGATGTTAACGACCGCTTTTATCTACAACAGGCAAAATAATTTATTAGCGTTTATATACAAGGGCAGGCAAAGTGTGTATTATATAATCAATACTTACATCCGAAGACAATAATAGATACATCGTTGATGTTTTCACTTCCAGACAAAAGAATTGTAGAATTCTGTACTGTTAACAACCGCAGAAAGAAATGGATATACCATTGATGTTTAAAACTTCTTTTATCCAAGACAGGTAAAACTTTGAATATACCGCTGTTGTCTACATCGACAGGCAACCAAATGTTTACACGCTTTAATCTAAAACAAGCACGTTCTGGAAATGTCGCAGATGTTTTCTTATGCTTGAACCTTTAACCAGTCCTTGGTACATTTTGGATTGTAGCTGTTTTAACAAGATCCGAAGCTCCACTTTACGCCGCTTCCTGTCCAAACAGGGGCCAACACTTGTATTTATGATATTGTCCAACTTGGTTAGCTGATGTGATGGCTTTTAACATTTGTGTTAAAGGCGCACACTATAGCTTAATGCCTTTTTTAATCGTGTTTAACTCATTTGACTTTAATGATCTTAACAAAAATTGCAAATAATTTAGGTGCAGATAAACAAATATTAGCTATATTTTGGCGCTTTTTAACCGTGGAATTTGTAGCCACGTAGCTATTAATTCAAACAAGAGCCATCACAGAGACAGCGCTCAACTATTCCGCCGCTTTTAAGTTTTAAGGATTGAAAAGTTTTTGGTAAAACATGCATGTATCATTGTAAAATTTTATTACATGCAAAACCTTAACCAAGATGTGACGCCGACGCCAACGCTAGGTTGTGTAGAAAAGCTCTCCTTATTCATTGGTTAGATGATTTGTCTATCTGTACCTAAATAATACACTTATTTTAAAAAAAAATACATTTAAGTCAAATGACTTGAACATGATAATGCATTAAAATTAAAACATTAAAATGCATTAAAATTAAAAACAAGAAAATGCATAAAAATTAAAAACATGAAAAATTAAAAACATGAAAATGCTTTAAAATTAAAAACATGAAAATTCATAAAAACATGAGTATGCTTCAAAAATAAAAACATGAAAATGCATTAAAATAAAAAAAACATGTGCATTAATATTAAAAACATGAAAATGCATTAAAATAAAAAAAACATGTGCATTAATATTAAAAACATGAAAATGCATTAAAATTAAAAACAATACATCAACCTATATTGTGCGCCGTTTAGTATTAAAAAAAATATGAATGAACAGTTTTTTGAGTTATGGTAAAATTTCCCAACATGCCGAAACAACTTTAACCAAACCTGGTCCTGCATTGATGATACTTTGGAGTTGTCTAATTTACTTGTCTGAGGTCCAAGAATAGTATTACGAATCATCATGACTATTGCATGTTTATGTGTTATAACTAACTTGCCCAAACACTTTAACCGGACGCAAACGCCAAAGCTAACATCGACGCCAATACCCTGGCGAGTAGAAAACCTCTCCTTGTTCCTCGAAAAGTCGAGCTATAACAAACCTTAAACTCTGAAATGTACCTCTATCCAGAGAACGACTCAATCACTATTCCTTCTAGTAGAGTGTTTTACCTGAGGTAGTATGGATGTCAGACCTAGGGACAGGAAACCTCCGAAACACAGACCAACGGCTCCCAGTCGACTGGCGTCAATATACTCCAGACCAGAGAACCATTCGAACGTTTCCTAGCAAATAGGGAAAACTTACAAAATGAATCCAATGCTATATTGTACTTTAACATATACATGTAGTTAGTAAAGTTGTAATTTGCATTAGCTGCTACTTAAGTCTAATACTGCAGGTGTAAGAAGCTTGTCTGATAATACAAATAATAAACAAGAAACGCTGCAATACGACAATAGTTAAATACAATACAACCCTATTTCTAGATACATTCATTTGAAATTTGAAATTTAGCAAAGTTTCAACACTGCAAATTATTCCTTACTAAATTTATCGAGTTAAAACCATTTTTCAAGTCTTAGTATAAGCGACCGTGGTCCTAGCAACCCCAAACTACGTCGTCACATACCTACCAACTCAACAGTATATATATATGTGTATATACATGTGTGTGTGTGTGTGTGTGTGTGTGCGTGTGTGCGTGCGTGCGTATGTGTGTGTGTATGTGCGTGAAATACACATACCCGTATGTAGTCAATGCTGACGTGGGCGACCTCCTGCGGAAGGCCTTCTGCGTACATGTAGGCGAGACTAAGAGTTGCGTAGCCATGGGAGGCCAGGAGTGCAGCCCGTGTCTCTACTTGGGAAACAAGTCCGCCAAACATATCTATAAGACCCGGAAATGGCCCTGGACCTACAATGACAGACATGGGTTGATTGTGATTATATCTGTATTATTTAGATTATTATTTTTCTAGCATTCAGTCTTTAATAAACTGCGTTGTTGCCACTTACTGGAACGATACGTTATTTAAAGCTGCACTCTCACAGATTGGGCGTTTTGACAACCGCAGATTTTTATACTTAAGTTAAAAAATTGATGTTTTATTCGTTTTTCTTAATTCGTTAGTAAGGTTTTAGTCATAAAACATTAATTTTCGAAAGGAAATATGAAAATTTGCGATCTGAGTTTTTGTCAGCAATCTTATATCATTGGCTTGCAGATATTTACGCAAAAAATTGCCCTTTCCAAGACAAAAATAAAAAAAAAGTTGTAAAAATGGTAAATCTGTGCGGGTGCAGCTTTAAACAAAAAACATAATATAAACAATACATACACATTTATTAAAAACTTACATGATATATATCTTGAAGTTTCGTTTGAATATATATAATGCAACAAGTGAAAAAGCGAAAAACCTTTTGGCAGAAACACCGTTCCCCTAAAGCGACCTTCCCTAAGAGGCAATCGTTTCACGTCCGGTGCCATAAATGTCCGGTGAACCACGGTCTCACTGAGTGGGTCAGAGGAGATTTCCGGCGCTTCGGCCTGGTTTCCGTCGAACACGCGGATCGTGAACTCCATCGGCCGAGTAACGTCCTTCTTCACAAGACGCATAGCTACCCGCGCGCCAACGGATTTCAGACTCCAGAACAGCCCCATCTGTTCAACCCCTGTAAAAATGACCACTAAGAGATTGCTGAGTTACCATAGCAAAGTACCAGACCACAAACAATGGCATTTTTGTATATGATTACATTTTTAAAGCAGATCAGTACAAGTCAATGCTTTTAAAACAATCTCAGATTAAATGAGATGCATAAGCGAGTAAAACATACTTGAAGGCATACTAGGAATTTCTAAAATGTGACCACGCTTTAATAGTTCGTTGTGTTTATTAAAGTAATGTATGCTACCTTTAAAAGTGCCATCTAGTGACTCGCTCGTGCAGTTGTCCACGACACCGCTGTCGTCTGCTCGGTAGACGCACCGCGACTCGAACACACTTCCGTTCTCTCTGACATCAGCAACAAACGTCACAATCTGATTGGACGCCAGTCCCGTCAGACGAATCTTAATCTTCTCATCCACCAAACTGAACTTCGGATTTACAGAAATGGTCGGCGCACGGACGGACGTTGCTGTAGCGCCAGATGAGCACATATTTCGGTTGACATTTTGTACGTGTGAGCTCAGCACGGCTAGTCGACGCACTGATTTTAACATCCTGGCGGTTCAACTGGTTTACTCTTTAAAACGGAGAAAATGAAAAACGTTACATGAAGTGATGCAATAATATGATATTGTTATCGTGGTGGAGGTCGATTGGCGACTTAGAATGCAAGATTAACAAAATTAATCACAACCTCAGCAACGTGTTAGTTTGTTTTATAATTAAACAGATCGATAAGGAGCTTCAATATCGGAGATAAAATGTTACAATAAATAATACATAAATCATCGGGAAGGTAGTTTTTCCATTTCAAATAGGCTCGCAAAATGACACAGAGCTCTACTGGCCCTAATTTCTCGAAACTTCTCAAGTCCACTGTGGTTCTCAATAAATTGCGTAATGTTAACTTCTTTAAGAGTTTATCATACTTGAGATAGGTATTATCATCATGATTATCAGAATAAACAAGTTTTCATTATTTAAGTATGTATTTTGGCTTATTGAAATAGGCTTCTTTAGCCTGTTAAGATTAAGAAGTTTCGAGAAATTGGGGCCTGATGTTGCTACTGTTACTTTTCTATACTTCTTCTAAATACTTGATGATAACTGTGAGATATCGTCGATCATAGCACTCAGGAATATTATTCAAACAGCTTATTAACTCTGTGAGACCACAGAGACTTGAACGTATGATGCAGACCCCAACACCTACCCCTGGCTTACTTTAAATAGTTGCCTGTGGTCTCAGTTGGGTAAAATCAGTATTGTCCCTGAAAAAAAACACACACACAAAAACATGTTATGGGATGCTTATCACGTCATGGAACACAATACAACTGTAAATCATGATTTGTCGACGATACTTAACATATTATGAAAGCTAAAAATCCACCAGGGTTATATAATTAATTTCAAGTATCTGTGTGTGAGACATCGTAAACAGGCTACATTATACCTGAGCAGACTTTTTTTTAGAATATTAGTTTCCTGCACCTAGTATGGATACTTGTAGCAGGACGATGTACACACTTTTATATTGACTCATTTATAATTAATTTGTTGATGGAATGATCATTATGGAATGATAACAGTTATTGCAAATACTAAAATTCCAGTAAGTTTAACTATGCTTTAATTTAGTTTAAAGGTCATAAAATAGCTCGATATCTTGTTGATACAAAATTGTTTAGTTTTTGCTTGTTTACATTAACTTGTATAATACGATGAAGAAACTGTTAGAATTGTTTACTTACGTACCTAAAACTGATTTATCATTGTTAATGAATTCGTCTCTCGCAACAGCATCAAGCTCGATTCACCAATAAACATTGACTTCCTATTATTAGAGGTTAAGTCCATTTGTCATAAGTGAAGCGTAGTTCGGATAACCGTTTCGGGTGAAAAATAATACAATACACCACTGCCATGAAAACTAAACTGATACTACTGAATAGATGTTAAACCACGGCATAGTTAAATCATTGCATTATCCCTATGTACATTTAGTTTAATCATTCAAAAATGGCGTTTTACCTTGTTCAATAATTTCATGCATGGTAAACGCACACCACTCTTAATGTGGATTAGATATTCTGCATCCGGTGCAAAATTATTCTTGACTTCTAGATCTAATCCTTATACATGTAAACTATTTATCAATGCCGTCACAGTCTATGCTATTTATCTGTTCTCATAGAAAATACGTAAAACATCGTACGTTTAGGGCTTATGTTGAAAATGATGTTAAAACAAAATTATTAGATACATGTAACAATTAACTGCTATATTCGCTGAATAAAAACGATTTGAATTTTAAGCGACATCGATACCAGTTTGAAATGCTCCCCTGCTTAAGTACAATTGTAGATTGTTCGGCATTTAAATATTAAACACGTAGACGCAAAACGCTTTAAAGAAAAAATTTTATTCGAGTACATTTTATTGAACGTTTTTTTTTCTCTGTCATAATTCGTCCACACGTTTAAATATTTATTTACAAAGTGAAAAAAGAATAATAAAATCGAGTGCCTTTGTAAATATACTGTATTTAGGACTGTATTTCCGGAACCCAAATGCAGACGTAACGCATGCGCTTAAATCATCTTTAGAAAACTAAGCTAATTTAAGAATACATTTAAATCCGAGAACACGCCCAGTAGTCCACAGCAGATGATTTCAATCATGATATCACTGAATCATACGGTTGCAACATGTGAACTTCATCATTCATTTTATGATTGGCTAATCTATAAAGTAAGCGTCTGAGCTACTTCCAATCATCACATAAAATTGTTTGTTCTGATTTGGAAGAAATGCACGTGCTGAATAGTATCATATAAATCTTCTTTTAATTCAAATCGAAGCTGGTGAATTTTTAATCAAACACACTCCTCCTAAGTAAACTCCATTTTCTAGAAGAGGAAAATAGTTTTGAGCCTAACTCTTGAATCATGAAGATTTTTTACAACAGTAACCTCTTGATAAATCTTCAATTGCGAATATAAATAAAAACGACTAAACTGTCCGTAGATCCGAAGTTTTGTGTAAATAAAAAGTACATAAACAGAATATGTATTACACGTTTGTTTTTGCTAAAACCATTAACGGTTCATGATACAATCAATGTGTGATAGTCCCTCCGCCCGACCGTTGCTACCCGAGCACTCAAGTTTGGAGCGGTAGCTGCACCACTAACCGTATTTCCTGTTCCGGTGCCATCCGCTCTGGTTAAGACGAAATCAAGACATCTTATCAATATAGTGTCGGTATTTGCGTGGGACGACGAGCGGAAATATATATTTTACACACCGGACATGTGTTTCCGGTCACGTGTAACGCCCATATGTAAGGGTCCCTTAATAAGTGCTTTATTACTTTGCAGACAATTCCCATTCGAGAAAATGTGTATCTGATTTGTATAGAATAGAAAATGAAAAGCAAAAACATCACCATCTATGCGTTCTTGAAATAAGCGCAATATTCTGCTTAGGCAGTTAATCAACCAATCTGTGATTATGATTAACAGGCATGGACAATAATAAGTATGTTTAAACTCAATATATTACTTAAAGACAATAGTTCATCAATATATGTTGAATGCGGACAAATAAACTTATTGATTCGAAAGTATCGTTAGCTAGGTTCATTATTCAATATGAAAACCATCTGTCAGCTACACTGTTAAACTCACTTTGTTACACTGTAATGTAAGTTATTTATACTTCTATAGACGAATTAGTTTTCACGAGGTAAAACTAGGAAGGTAAATTATGTGGGTGAACCTTTAGGAAGATGAAGTTAACATTTGTGTGTATCATATGTGAGTCAGGTAATCACTAGATATATATTTGGGATGTTGTTTGCTTTGTAAGATGGGTACGTATAAGCACGCTATGGGTTTGAATCTTCATTTGTAAATTAATGCACTTTTCAAATGAACACGAAATCGTACTATTTTATGACATTTAGTTGTGCGAAATGTAATAGCCATTTACACACGCCCGAGCAACGTTGGCTCGTTGTTTTCTTGATTTCGTTGCAGATATGAACGTTCAATTATTTTTAAGCCTTTTACCCAATTACCGAATCGTACTATGATGTCAACCGATACAGTAAAACTAATCTGTGTCGTACTTCTTAGACATACTGAACTAAGATAGCAGACGCCATTCATTGCCTCATTTCAGATTAAGATTAACAACCAGTACCAACTTGAACCGCCAGGATGTTAAAATCAGTGCGTCGACTAGCCGTGCTGAGCTCACACGTACAAAATGTCAACAGGAATATGTGCTCATCTGGCGCTACAGCAACGTCCGCCCGTGCGCCGATCATTTTCGTACATCCGAAGTTCTGTTTGGTGGATGAGAAGATAACGATTCGTCTGACGGGACTAGCGTCCAATCAGATTGTGACGTTTGTTGCTGATGTCAGAGAGAACGGAAGTATGTTCGAGTCGCGGTGCGTTTACCGAGCAGACGACAGCGGTGTCGTGGACAACTGCACGAGCGAGTCACTAGATGGCACTTTTAAAGGTAAGATGTATAGGCCTGTGAAACCTTTATCTGATACATGTGTACAACGAGTTCGAAATGAGTAACGACATTTCTCTAAACATGAACGTTATTATGTAAGAAAATAATCAAATGTTTTAGGGAATTAACGAATACCCAACGGAAACCAACTGAAAAGCTTGGTGACCAACGACTTACATAACGTGAGCCCAAGCCGGGAATCGAACCTCGAATGTTCTTCAGTTTAACGCATCGCTTTAATACTCGTCTTACCAGTCTTGCACAACAGAATATCAACGTTTCGACGTAAAGGTGTTTATGCAGACTATATCTATATGTTTTTGTTCTAACCATTAGCGGATAATGACGTCTAACTTTGTGTTATAAGAAACTTCTTTCTTAACGATAGTGTATTCCAGGCGTAGAACAGATGGGCCTGTTCTGGAGTCTAAAATCCGTGGGTGCGAGGGCAGCTATGCGACTTGTGAAGAAAGACGTCACGCGGCCGATGGAGTTCACTATCCGTGTGTTCGACGGGAACCAGGCCGAAGCGCCGGAAGTCCTTTCTGACCCCCTCACTAAGACCGTGGTGCGCCGGACATTTATGGCACCACATGTGAAACGTCTGCCCCTGAGGGATGGCCGCTTTAGGGGAACGGTGTTTCTTCCAGAAGGTTTGAATTTTGTAATAAATGGCATTTGTTACACCATTAATTGTCAGGATAAATAAAATGAATCAGGGATATATAGAGAGTTTAAGAGGTCATATCAAATACATTAGGCAATATACCCATTCATACACAAGCAGTAAAACATCAATGTGATCTTTCATAGTCAGTAGTCATGCAAATGTCAAGCTACATAATAAGAATTTAACCATTTTAACGTAATAATATATTATACTATACATCAAAAACAAACGCGTGAGGAGAGAATAACTATATTGTCAATATTTATCCCTAATTATTATAATAATTGTTTCTTAAATCTAATGTTTTAAAACATACATGGCTAGTTTCTGTTTTCGTTTTTAGTCCAATATCCTACATTCAATTGACTTAATACTTCACACAGTTGTTCAGGGCCATCACATGATGAGGTTAGATAACTCCATATTATTCTTTACACAGATTATGGCCCCTGATTGACTATGGAATTTGGGTTAAAGTTTTAGGGCAAGTTGGAATATTTATTAATAACTTCTATATCATTTCTTCAATTGACATAACTCCATATTATCCTAAATACAAGTTATGGCCCCTGATTGACTTAGGATAAAGTTTTAGGGCAGGTTAAAGTTTTAGGGCAAGTTGGGATTTTCACTTAAAACTCCAATACCATTCATTCAATTGACTTAATACTTCACACAGATGTTCAGAGCCATCACATAATGAGGTCAGATAATTCCATATTATATTTTATACAACTTATGGCCCCTGATTGACTATGGAACTTAAGTTAAAGTTTTAAGGCAGGTTGGTATATTGTTTAATAACTTCTATACCCTTCATTCAATTGACTTAATACTTCACACAATTGTTCAGGACCGTCACCCAATGAGGTTACATAACTCCATATCCTTTATACAAGTTATGGCCCCTAGTTGACTTAGGTTAAAGTTTTAGGCAAGTAAAAGTTAAGGGCAAGTTGGGATTTTAATAAAAACAACTTCTATACCGTTCAGTAAATGCACTTAATAAAATTCAAAATTATTTACGACCATCTTACAACAAGAAACATAACTCCGTTGAAGCCTAAATACAAGTTATGGCCCTTGTTTTTTTGTGTGTGTTTTTTTAATTTCCTTTGAAAGGCATATTTGTATATTCTTAACCACATTTTCATAATGGGAAATCAAGTTATTTGAATGACTTGCGTCATTGTTAGGGCGAGCTGGTGGGAGGGCAGCATCAAAGTCACCTTATGTATCAATTTTAGTTAGGTTTGACATAAAGAGACCAAACTTGGTATTATTAAATCGTTATTGTATTCTAAGTCAAAGCGGCGTAGTCGAGCGCGCTGTCTTACGACGGCTCTTGTTATTTTGGTGGTGAATAAATTTGCATATTCTCCCTGTCGTAGAATTGTCAAAAAATATCCACAGTGTATATACTGCATCATACAAACATTATGTGGTCAAGAAAATGCCTAATTATTTAACTTAGTGGTAGGGTCATCTTATTTATATGCACTCATTTAATTCCGTGAACTTTTTCTTTGATCTATATTTGTATCCTTTTCAATAGTAGTTATAAATATACAGGACCCTTTTGAAAAAAAAGTTGCCTTGCTGTCATGTACACATAATATGAATTAAACTTGCCAGCAATATATCGTTGCGAAGATTTTAGTCCTTGCATACTTTGTTCTAAATTAAATCTGCACTCTCACACATTGAACATTTTGACACCTTTTTATTTTTTGTCTTGGAACGAGCCAATTTATACGAAAATGTATGTAAACCAGTCATCTGCTGACAAAAATTTAGATTGCAGATTTTTATATAAAAGTTAAAAAGAAATGATGTTTTATGCATTTTTCTTAATCCGTTAGTAACGGTTTCAGCCATAAAACATTAATTTTGGAACGGAAATATGAAAATCTGCTGTCTAATCTTTTGTCAGTAGTCTTTTATCACTTGTTTGCAGATATTTACGCAAAAAAATACTCATTCCAAGACAAAAAATAAAAAAGTTGTAAAAACGGTAAATCTGTGAGAGTGCAGCTTTAAGACATCCGAAATATTATGAGTGCCTGTATTTTAGAGTTTTCATAAAGTGATATGTTTGGGTGATATTGGGAGGATTTTACGTAATATTAAGAGCATTGCAGTTATATTGATTACGTTAACAGTACCTTAAAAGTTTCATGTACAAATTAAAAACATTTAGCTAAACGAAGAAGGAATAACATCGGCATCGAAAAAATAATTTCAAAATAGCGATAATTTTGGATAAACGATGTTCGGAATAGCGGTGTTCAACTGTATATACACATGTATTGTGTTTTAGCCTAAAATTTAACTTATACTGCTATGTTTTCGGGTGGTACCTTTTATAAATAAGAGATAAACTAAGAATTTTTCTGATAAAATTAGTCAAATATATGACAGAATGCTCTATTTTGCCAAAAAGCGTTAGTAACGCTGTTGAAAATTGACTGACTCGAGGCTTGGATTTACCAAAATCAGTTTAACTAAGTACCTGCCAGTCAATCCTTGTTTCGTATTTGTTGATGATGAAGGCGAAATAACAGAATCTGAACACCGTTTGAAAAATAATAATGCCAACATACAATCTGTGAACGAGTCCCAACGACAGACATCCAATGGTGGTCATACCATTGGACTTCTCAGGAAATAAATATCGATAAGTTGCTTACACCTTGTAAAAAGTTTATAGTGGTCGATCAAAATTATCTTTAGCAAAGAAGTAAATAAACAGCACATTAAGCATGAGTGTATGTCATTTTTCCCTAAAATAATTTGACAGCAGCTGATAGCTGGTTTGGCAATTGTATATTATTGTATTAAATTTAAAACATTGCGGCCTTCCGCTGTTAAACGCCTTTACTCCTGCCATTTCTTCCCCTGTAGGCACGGGACCATTCCCGGCCCTGATAGACATGTTTGGTGGCCTTGTGTCCCAGGTTGAGACGCGGGCTGCACTATTGGCTTCTCACGGTTACGCTACACTAAGTCTCGCCTACTTGTACTCTGAGGGATTACCGCAGATGCTTATGGACGTGGACATCGACTACATACAGGTATGGTGTACATGGACTCATACGATTGTTCTGAATAGTTTATCTTTTTCTCATGTTGTTTAAAGTTATTCTGACCGATGCACGATCGTCTTCAATTGTGTCTGTCTTGCTTTTAATGAAGTTCATTTAGTGAACCGTGATACCTGAAAATCGTTCATCCCGTATATGGTATGTACTATATAAACACCGTTATAAGCGTATCATCATTTTTTGTCGTCGTTGCCGTTGTGATAGTCGATGTTCGTAAACCAAGGTACGCTAGTTTTATTAAAACGGCAAAATCAGTTACGAAGAAATGTAGTATACTATGAGAGGCGTATATGTTATTTGTTGTACTGATGTCAACACAGCCGAAGTAACAGTATCTCAGCCACAGTGTGTGTATACCACGTGATAAATTACGTCATATATGCTACGTCGGAAGGCTTAAAATAAAAACTTAAAGATAACTTTTCCTTTACTACACTATTGAAAGTTAAACAAAGGGCAGTCTAAGCCGCTTAAACAGCCCCGCCTTCGTTTTATTACCGAAGTTTAATAAGGTGATTAGTTTCATCAAAAACTTCGACAAACTTGTTTCCAAAATAATGTATTGACAGTGCTCCGTCAGACGGCCGTATTATGAA
Organism: Mya arenaria; assembly: GCF_026914265.1. Lineage (NCBI taxonomy): Eukaryota > Metazoa > Mollusca > Bivalvia > Myida > Myidae > Mya > Mya arenaria. Next base: position 80,427,826 of record NC_069127.1, read on the forward strand.
AAGGTTTGTCTAAGTGTTTTAAGAAACTAAACCCTCAATCAAACTCTGGTAAAAGACCGAAGGTGGGGCTCCGTAAGCGGCCTAGACTGCGCTTTGTTTTATTAAAAATGGTGAAGAAATAGTGAAGTAATCTTTGTTTAAAGTCTTCGTTAGAAGCAAAGTATTGCCTTCCGAAGTAGCATTTATGGCGCAATTTATCACGTTGTATACACACACTGAGTCAGAAATGGTTGAAAATAAATCGTTAAAATAAATATAAAGAAAATAGTGCTCCCCTTCTCTGACTTATACCGTCGCCTATGGTGGCCACTGGAAATGCCGACGGCCAGTGATACTCTTGTAGCATGACTACGTATTACCCCATATTTTCCAGGAGGCGTTTGAGTGGTTCTCACGGCTGGAGTACATTGACGCCACCCGGCTTGGGGCCGTTGGGCTGTGTTTCGGAGGTTTCCTGGCCCTTACTCTGACATCAATCTTACCTCAGGTAACCAACTATATCCAGAGTTGTTTAAGTAGTACAAGAGTATGTTAACGGCCTGCTGCGTTTCGGATGTTTCTTTTGACATCGATATTCCACAGTGTGAACTATGCTGATATCCGTTGAAGTATTCATCGGTATGTGAATGGTGCCGAGGCAGCGTGTATGTAGCTTTTCTCCTATGGTTATGATCTTTCTCGATGACTTTTCAAAAGGAGACCTTGTCGCAATATCACAAAAATACTTAAGTCAAATCTCAGTCTTAATCTCAACTCACTTCTCCACATTACAGTATGACATTATTAAACATTACTAATGTTTTACTATTTTTAAAAGCACATTCTCACATGCATAATGCTGATTAACATTATTATTCAATATTCTAAAAAATATTTCTACAGCACAAAATGTACTAATAATAAATTGGACTCAAGTACATTTTTTGCTCTCATTTTGTTTTCGTGAAAATATTGACAACATTTTTAATCAACATAATGAATGAGAGAATGCGATTTTAAAAAGAATGAAGTATTTATTTGAATCATATGATGCTGTAATTTGATAAAAAGAGTTCAGACCGAGATTGTGATTTGACTTGAGTATTTTCGTGATATTGGGGCCTGTTTGAGGTTCTACCTAGTGTTATATGTTAAGTATTTTAAAATTCAATGAGAATAAGGCGTTTTTGTTTATCATTTCGTAAAACGTATGAAGTGTACACAAACAAACATCATACCCTGGCCTGTTTAAAATAAGCGGTAGAAAACACCAATGATGTATCCATTATTCAGCGGTAATAAACATCATCAGTATCGATAAATGTGCATGTTTCGGATTATTTAAAGCGGTCGTTAACATCATCGGATTAACGATAAATGTGCATGTTTCAGATTAAAGCGGTCGTAAACATCAGCAGTATATTCATAAATGCGCATGTTTGGGATTAAAACGATCGTAAACAGCAACGGTATATTCATAAATGTGCATGGTTCAGATCAAAGCGTTCGTAAACATCAACGGATTAACGATAAATGTGTATTAGTAAACATCAACGGATTTATGATAAATGCGCATGTTTGGGATTAAAGCGATCGTAAACAGCAACGGTATATTCATAAATATGCATGTTTCAGATCAAAGCGGTCGTAAACATCAACGGTATATCAATTACTCCTGGTGAACATTTTGGTAAAATCGACAGTCTTGGAAAAGAATGGTAAGTTTCTTCTATCATAACAATCATAAGTGAATCATAGTTCTTATGACAATTATACAATTTAAAGTACATGTAGTACTGTACGATATACATTAAGAGCGACCGATCCATTCCAGACGTACAATTGTTCATGTATAACCGATTTCTGGTGATTTGTAGTAAAAAACCCTTTTGGCTCAGGCCTATTTCTACAGCAATATATCTGACTGACGAAGGTTTAGTGACACGTGACAAATTTGACTGTCCAAATCATGTACCCGTAAAAGTAAGTCTAAATGTAATCATGGCAAATTTCTGCCATCTTCATATGATAGTTTTGCGTATTGAATGCTACATAACACTAATACCAAGCTTGTTAATAACTGTGTTTCTACTTGCTAATGTCGAACTAACCCAACTACAGTATAGACTTTACAGTGTGCAGTATCAGTACGCACGTATTGTTGCTGATGTATAAACCAACACAAAACTAGGAGTCATTTGAGTGTTTTCTCTTCCCATATCGGTGTTAAGCCATAAAGTAAAAAATAGTAGTACTATATGCTTCTACAAATATAAAGGAACACACCACAAGCAACACACACTTGGCAAGGGGTCTCTAATGGTGATGGTGCATACAAAATACCGAAGCTCTGTTTCGTCTGGGTGCTTGGAATATGTTTTGTCTTCTATAAGTACATCAGACCATTTAGAACAAATGCGTACCCTGGCGGAGCAAATGCTGACCATGGAAGAACAATTTCAACATACTTGGAAGAGGACATCGAGCTGAACCTAAACACCACGAAAAATCAACTTCGGACACGATTATTAAAAAGCATTTATTACAGGTTATTTAAAGGCCTAGTTAAAGGATTTTTCGGCATGACAATCCCCTGCTGTGCATCTCCTGCTAATTGCACCGATGTCACAGTAGGGGCCATTTTTCTGTGTATTCGTTTATTGGCTCAGGGCCATTAAGGGTCCATTTCTATATTAAAACCCCTAAAACTGCACAGCAGGAGATTAAGATCAGAGATCTGATAAGACAATTAGGCAATTAGAATAAGATCAATACACGGTTTGGGGGTGGGGGACACTTAAAGAAGGATTTAACTAGGCCTTTAAGATCTAATATCACACCCAGACCCTCACGTAAAACAATACGGGATTCGGAACCTTATGTACAATAGTGAGCACATTGATATACATTCAGGCCGAAGAAGGAAGGAGTGGAGATTACTGAGGAAGGACTCGACCTTACACCGGCGTATGAATGCAAAAATCCCAGAGCTGTGCCTGTAAGTCTTACATAGTCCGAGCACGCTCACTTTAAGGACAGGACTTAACTTCGATATGTTAAGATACAAAAATATTTAGAGCTACACATTTTAATATTACTGTTGTTAGTCCCCTACCGGTTTAACGGGGTTGGACTGTAATTCAAGTATAGTCTGGTCGACACCAGGGTCCCGTATATTTGAAAATCCAAGACGACAAAATAATTCCTGATTACAATCCGGTATTACGATAAGATGTAATTATTGCAATTCATTCATGACAATAGTTTTCCTTAGTTTGTTTGACGATGAAACTGAGCCCAGTTGCATGTACGTTCACATTTTGCTTCACAATAGATATATTGCACCTTAGCAGTGTTGTATCATGAGGTGATATAGAACATGGCTAAATGTGGATCAACTTTGAGAAAACAACCTTTACATTAAACTTCTTTCGTACCATGTTGAGGAGTGCTTTCTTTGTTTCCACATTAACTCCCATATGAAAACAGTAACAGGTAGGCAAAGCTTAGTCATGCTATAAGTAGTGTGCAGATAAGTAACAGCTTTATTTACTTATACGCCTGCTAGTGTTCAACTCTAGAGCTTGCATTTTTTATCTGGTACATTATATCGCTTGCGGTGATTGATACTGTATATCCAGGTAACATTTAAATCACTCTGACATTTGACCAGTGACAAGTGCTCAATGGAGGGATAACATATCGCATTTGAGAGTTAAATTCCAATGCCCGTGCCCTTCTAGAACTGTTATGTTGAAATATATAATTTATATATTGGATGGTCGGTCGGAAGACCAAGTATTGTCTGCATAACTCGAGAACAGTTTGATATAGGAACATGACACATCAGTTGTATATTGTCCTTGACCATTAGATGAACCTTGAATTGTTTTTTAATGTCGGTAAGTCAAAGGTTATGGTCACAGCCAACACTCTTATGAAAACTTTGACCACAAAATAACACGAAAATGGTTTCACTTAGGATCCTGAAACAGCAGTGGTAGGCACCTCTTGACCATTAGATGACCCCTATTGTTTGAGGGTCATTAGGTCAAATGTCAAGGTCATAGTCAAATGTAAACTCGAGATTGGATTAGGATCACGAAACTTCAGTATTAGGTTTTAATTGACCGGTAGATGATCCTTATTGTTTAGAGATTTACAGGCCACAGTTATATCAAAACGCTGTACTTATGATGACCCGAGAAACTTTTTACCTAGGACAATGACACTTTGAGAAAACGGATAATGTTCTAGGACTGTTGCAAATCAGTATTAGCTTGAACTTGACTTGTTTGCTCCTTTTTGAGATGGGGGTCAGTAGATCAAATGTCAAGATCACAGAATCTTGAAATTTTGACCTAAATTTATTGTCGTCACTTTAACAAACGCGTTTTGCTATATTTCATCATCAATGCATTTCTTTCTTAAAAAATAACATACTAGTATTTCTTTAATCGTCCACAAGTTACTGACAAAGTAGCGCTTAGAGGCATATTGTTCGACAAACATCTCTTGATCTTCAAAGATGTTAAAGACAAAGTTGGTCAATTTTATTATTAAAAAGGCATTGGTTAAATCTCCTAGATAAAGATATACATAGGTATTAGCATTTGGAAAACTAATTGATTTTAAACAATACTTTAGTAATATAAAGTGTTTAAAGAGTGTTATGACACTAGTTTAAATTTATTTTTATTTGAAGTTTGATGGGCGTCAAGATTTTATTTATTCATTTGTTTCGAAATGTAGAACAAAAACGTAAAAATACTTCCTAATGTGACATTAGAACGACTTAAGTTGTAACAGTGTGTCCCTTACCCTCCATAGGCGTGGCAGCACGGGGCCAAGATCCTAGTTGTAGTAGGGGAAGATGATAAGCAAGTCCATCCCAAGTGGCACACGTTCTTCCAAGACAACATACCTGCACAGTTCAAGGACAATTTGCAGGTTTGTGTAGTCATTATCCTATAAATGTACTGTAACAGTACATGTCAACCCAAAGTGTTTTGTCTTGGTCATTAGATGGAAACATAACGAGAGTTACATGTATACCAGGGGCAGACCCAGGATTCGACGCTAGAGGGGGCGAAACTGAGGGGCGTACCATTTTGACTTTCGCCCCTCCCTTTGAAATGAAATGTTTGGTTTAAAGTGTTGGCAGGGGGTATTGGGGGATTCTCCCTTAATACAATTTTAACAATTTCTATTCAAAATGATGGTGTATTTGGACGTATTTTATTCCTTTTCTTCTCCTATATTGAAATAAAAAGGACGATTTTCTTGGGAGGGCTCGCGGCGCCGGGTGCGCCCCCCCCCCGAAAACCGCTAGTCTGTACAGCACAAGTTGAAGCTCAGATTAGAAACGTCCAATGCGGACTCGTGTTTGATACGTTTTCTTTTTATTTACTTACATGTATAAATATCAGTGTGTGTATACCACGTGATAAAGTGCGTCATAAATGCTATGTCGGAAGGCAACATTTTGCTGCGAATGAAGACTTAAAACAAAGATAACTTTCCCATTTCTTCACCATTTTAAATGAAACGAAGTCTAAGCCTCTTACGGAGCCACGCCTTCGGTCTTTTACCAGAGTTTGATTGAGAGTTTAGTTTCTTAAAACACCTCGACGAACCTTTTCACAATACGGCCGTTTGACGGAGCACTGTCAATACATTATTTTGGAAACAAGTTTGTCGAAGTGTTTGATGAAACCAATCACCTTATCAAACTCCAGTAATAAAACGAAGGCTGGGCTATTTAAACGACATAGACTGCTCTATGTTTCATTTAAAATTGTGTAGTAAAAGGAAAGTTATCTTTCATTGTGAGCAAAATATTGCCTTCCGACGAAGCATATACAGTCGAACCTCGTTATGTCGACTTTTTCGGGACCTAGTGAAAAAAGTCGAGATAACGAAAAGTCGACTCGTCCGAATTACAAAAAATATCACCAATCCCAACACGTTTGAGTTGGATTGTCCGATGTTTACATCCACAATTGAGCGGTCTTGTTAAATATTTTCGTCGTGAAAAGAGCAAACTTATTATTGAAAAATAAAGTGAAACAAAAGAAGAATTATTTGTGTCAAATTTCTTTCTTTTACGTTTATGGATCACACAAAACACATATAAATCCACAATTGCATACATTTGTACATTGTAAGATTTTATAACGGGTTCTTCTCTGAATTGGTCGACCAGAGCAGTGGAACTAACATTTGACATTTTGTAGTTATTCTTTCTGTTCCTATTCGGGATTGATATCTAATCAATAAAATGTTCATGTTTTTAGGTTACACACCACCATTGTTATTCCCTATATAATTCAATGTACAATTATAATTTTTAGACAACATTTAAAGGCATTTCGAGCGAATGCAGGCTATGATAACCACATATATTCTTAAATTACAAGCTTTAAATTACCTTTTAAGCCAATAAAAAAAGGGGGGGGGGTCAAGTAATTCTTAAGAAAAATCACTCCACTTGAAAAACAAACTCTAAAAATCGCACCGTCCGCCATGACAGATCTTCCAAAATGACCTTTCAACTATAGGGCAGCGGTTTATGCTTTAATCTCTACTCTTAATGATAAATCAAGCAAGAATAGATACTTAAGGTATAAAAGTTTCAGGAATAATGATAGTTTTGATTTACAGTGTATTGAGCATGTGAAAACATGTCTATCAATCATAAGAACTTTTTTTTTTCACACATACACAATGGAAGTACATATGACGTAATGGTGACGTCATTCCTTTATACAATATCAAAGAGCTTGAGCAATACATGTCCCTTTAATTAAATACATACACAAACAACTTTAATTATTCGCACTTACCAATTACATTTTTGTATTCCTCAATTATGACAGTTTGTTATATTGACACGCACGGTATTTTGCGACGTGCCACAAACCGTCATGAATATTTTCACACCTACGTCACGATCTACAGTTCGACATAAAGAACATAGGAAATGTGTGAAATTAGACCACTGGAACTGAAAAAAACGAGGTGGACATAGCGAAAAAGTCGAGATAAAAAAATCGACACAAACAGATTTATTTTAAATAGAATGAGAAGGAATAAATTCGGGACCGGAAAAAAATGTATGACGTAATTTATCACGTGGTATACACACACTGAAATATAATCATTAAATGTGTGGATATTATGATTAGCTTTTATTATTTTTAGTATATATAGAAGTTTCTCTTTTTCAGTTTGGGGATTAAAAAATGCAAAGCTATACATTTGGAAGTAACAATATTATATCAATGTTCCCAGGTTATACGTTACCCGGACACTGGCCATCTTATAGAACCACCACACATGCCATTCATCCGAGCAATAGAACCAGGCAGAAAACGTATGATGACCCTCGACTTCATGCCAGAAGAGTTTAAAGGTTTGTGAACAAGAACCGGATTTTCAGACTCATCATTTTAATATATATTAAAGTATTCCCTATTATTTACTTGGACCAAACCTAGCTTACCATTAACTTTAGGGAAAGAACACGTGAGGTCTTTATTAAGCAGTTTATCAAAGTACGTCTTGCTTCTTCTACAGCTGATCTCGAACTCCCCGAGATGTGCTCACAGACCAGTGACGTCAGCACTTCATGTGTCAACTGGTAAAAGAGTGCACTCGCACTACACTCTCCCCCTGTTTCTTTTGTTGGGACGGCACCGGGGTCTGTAGAAGGCTGATCAAGTCAAAAGTATCTGACAAGATCACTGCTAGGGCTGGTCCAACCAGTAAGTTGCTTGTGATACACTGTTGTTGTTGAACAGTGTTACAACTGCTTGTGATACACTGTTGTAGTTATAACTGCTTGTGATACACCGTTGTAGTTACAACTGCTTGTGGTACACTGTTGCAACTGCTTGTGATCATGATACACTGTTGCAGTGCAAATGCTTGTGATCAGTTCGCTGTGATCATAGCTTGCTTTCCATGTGTATTTAGTGCTTTTTTGTTCATTTCAGACGAGAAGGTCATGTGTGGCGGCCACATGGTGGCACACAGTCACGCCCAGGAAGACGCCTGGCGGAGAATACTCGACTTCCTCAACATGCACTTGGGCACTGGGTCAGGGAGTTGACAAACACATGTGTGTAACAAAATTGTTCATGGTGCCATAGTCTAGGGTTACTTTGCGAGGTAATTTGTTCAAGTCAGACATTCAATGTTACAATAAATCCCGGTGTTGGCTGAACATGCCGTTTCCGTATTGAGATGAGAGTAATGCTTCAAATTCCATTTAGCAAAACATGTAATAAACATTTTCTAATATACAAGATTGTGTTTATAAACTTTTATAAATATTTATTTTATGTTTGTTGTTTTGTGGCGTTGGCCTTGATTATTGTGCCCCTAAACAAGGGATAAGTTTCTTGGCTACAGGCTTGTTTCAGTAATTTCAATTGTTGTATTAAATAGAATAGAAAAACAGATCAGATGTTATCGACGGGGATTTGTATAAAAAAATATTTTAGGTTTGTGATCTTAATCTGAGTTTTTTTGTACTTTTACAATTGAGAATACCGGTATTTGAATTCAGGAATCATTAACATGTAGAATTTAATTTGTTTAATAATAATATATGCGTGCTATGTATAATTAACTGTTTCATGACTTGGCTGTTTACGATATTTGTTAACGCAATCTATACGGATGTAAACTGGGCAGAATATACCTGAAAAAATGTACTTGGATAACTGACATGATGACAACCTTTATTTACCTAAAGCTAGTTTTAATTATCCCCCGCCTTGAAAAGGCGAGGGGATATAGTAATGGTAGGCGCGATTCCGTGCGTGCGTGCGTCCGTCCGTCCGTCCCACATTCATTTCTTTGCATCTCCTCTTACATTTCTCATGCGATTTCTATCAAACTTTCTTATTTTACAATTAAAATTGGTTTCTTCGCAACTCCTCTTAAGTTTTTCATGCGATTTCTACCCAACATTCACAGATTGATGATCATATTGTGGAACAGCGCATATTGTCGGGCTTTCCCGATTCGACCATTTTTGAAAGAGTTATTGCCCTTTGCTTATTTTACCTTTAAAATTGGTTTCTTCGCAACTCCTCTTACGTTTTTCATGCGATTTCTACCAAACTTTCACAGATTGATTACTATATAGTGACGCAGCGCATATTGTCGGGCTTTTGCGATTTGACCTTTTTAAAAAGAGTTATTGCCCTTTGTTTATTTTACATTTAAAATTGGTTTCTTCGCAATGACGCAGCGTATATTGTCAGGCTTTTGCGATTTGACCTTTTTTGAAAGAGTTATCGCCCTTTGTTTATTTTACATTTAAAATTGTCTACGGGCTTTCATGAAGGGATACTTTTAGGAAGAGTTATTGCCCTTTCTTAATTTTACGCATTTCTTATGTTCCTGAGAAACTATCCTTACCATTGATTGGCTTTCGTTACAAAAAAATGCCCCCATGAGGCGGGGGATATAGCTATCTGTGACCGCTCTTGTTTATATACCAACGCATGCTTCAAGCACTCCTTTGTGCCATTTGTCTGCATATTGACCGCAGATTGCTCAACTGTGCCTTTAGTTTACTACATGTGTTTTCTTAAATCCCACTCACAGCATATTAGAAAATACATTCATGTATAAATTTTGTAAAAGTACGACTTGTAAAAGCTGAAACGTCATAAACAAAATGCAAATGTAAGATGTTGTTTTACTATAACTTGTTCGGTAATTAATATTGCAGAGGTTAACATATCAGCATATGGCAATGTTTGAGTGGTTAGCGCATTTAACTCTGGCGATGTTAAAGTGGTAAGCACACAAGACTCTGGCAATGTTGGAGTGGTAAGCACATCAGACTCTTGCAAGTTGGAGTGGTAGGAACATCAGACTCTGGCAATGTATGAGTGGTTAGCACATCAGACTCTTGCAAGTTGGAGTGGTTAGCACATCAGACTCTGGCAATGTATGAGTGGTTAGCATATCAGACTCTGGCAAGTTGGAGTGGTTAGCACATCAGACTCTTGGATTGTATGAGTGGTTAGCACATCAGGCTCTGGCATTGTATGAGTGGTTATCTCATCAGTCTCTGGCAATGTATGAGTGGTTAGCACATCAGTCTCTGGCAATGTATGAGTGGTTAGCACATCAGTCTCTGGCAATGTTGGAGTGGTTAGCACATCAGACTCTTGCAAGTTGGGGTGGTTAGCACATCAGACTCTGGCAATGTATGAGTGGGTAGCACATCAGACTCTGGCAATGTATGAGTGTTTAGCACATCAGACTCTGGCAAGTTGGAGTGGTAAGCTTATAAGACTCTGGCAATGTATAAGTGGTTAGCATACAAGACTCTGGCAATGTATGAGAGGTTAGCACATCAGACTCTGGCAATGTATGAGTGGTTAGCACATCAGACTCTGGCAATGTATGAGTGGTTAGCACATCAGTCTCAGGCAAAGTTGGAGTGGTAAGCACATCAGACTCTGGCAATGTATGAGTGGTTAGCTCATCAGTCTCTGGCAATGTATTAGTGGTTATCACACAAGACTCTGGCAATGTATGAGAGGTTAGCATATCAGAATCTGGCAATGTATGAGTGGTTAGCTCATCAGACACTGGCAATGTATGAGAGTTGAGAATATCAGAATCTGGCAATGTATGAGTGGTTAGCGATTCAGACTCTGGCAATGCTGGAGTGGTAAGCACATCAGAATCTGACAAGCTGGAGTTGTTAGCATATCAGGAATCTGACAATGTATGAGTGGTTAGCATACAAGACTCTAGCAATGTTGGAATGGTTAGCAAATCCAACTCTGGCAATGTATGAGTGGTATGCACATCAGACTCTTGTAAGTTGGAATGGTTAGCACATCAGACTCTGACAATGTATGAGTGGGTAGCACTTTAGACTCTGGCAATGTATGAGTGGTTAGCACATCAGACTCTGGCAATGTATGAGTGGTTAGCACATCAGACTCTTGCAGGTTGTAGTGGTTAGCACATCAGACTCTTGCAAGTTGGAGTGGTTAGCACATCAGACTCTTGCAAGTTGGAGTGGTTAGCACATCAGACTCTGGCAAGTTTGAGTGGCAAGCACACCAGACTCTGGTAATGTATGAGTGGGTAGCACATCAGACTCTGGCAATGTATAAGTGGGTAGCACATCAGACTGTTGCAAGTTGGAGTGGTAAGCACATCAGACTCTTGCAAGTTTGATTGGTTAGCACATCAGACTCTGGCAATGTATAAGTGGTTAGCACATCAGACTCTTGCAAGTTGGGGTGGCTAGCACATCAGACTCTGGCAGTGTATAAGTGGTTAGCACATCAGACTCTGGCAATGTATAAGTGGTTAGCACATCAGACTCTGGCAATGTATGAGTGGGTAGCACATCAGACTCTGGCAATGTATGAGTGGTTAGCACATCAGACTCTGGCAAGTTGGACTGGTAAGCTTATAAGACTCTGGCAATGTATTAGTGGTTATCATACAAGACTCTGGCAATGTATGAGAGGTTAGCTCATCAGACACTGGCAATGTATGAGTGGTTAGCTCATCAGACACTGGCAATGTATGAGAGGTGAGCATATCAGAATCTGGCAATGTATGAGTGGTTAGCGATTCAGACTCTGGCAATGCTGGAGTGGTTAGCACATCAGAATCTGACAAGTTGGAGTTGTTAGCACAACAGGAATCTGACAATGTATGAGTGGTTAGCATACAAGACTCTGGCAATGTTGGAAAGCTTAGCACATCATACTCTGGCAATGTATGAGTGGTATGCACATCAGACTCTTGTAAGTTGGAGTGGTAAGCACATCAGATTCTGACAATGTATGAGTGGGTAGCACTTTAGACTCTGGCAATGTATGAGTGGTTAGCACATCAGACTCTGGCAATGTATGAGTGGTTAGCACATCAGACTCTTGCAAGTTGGAATGGTTAGCACTTCAGACTCTTGCAAGTTGGAGTGGTTAGCACATCAGACTCTTGCAAGTTGGAGTGGTTAGCACATCAGACTCTGGCAAGTTTGAGTGGTTAGCACATCAGACTCTGGCAATGAATGAGTGGTTAGCACACAAGACTCTGGCAATGTTGGAGTGGTAAGCACATCAGACTTTTGCATTGTTAGAGACGATAGCACATCAGACCCTTGCAATGTAGACTTGACCGAGATATTCTGCACATACACACTAAGACCATTATACACATTGACCATTTTGGTGACGCTTAGGCAAAGGCTTCTAAAGTGATTGATCGGACAAGACCTATTTTAGGTAATTAATTTCTATAATCACTGGGCGATAACTCTCAAATAACTTAAGCAATATGGTAGGTTATAGAACTTGTCCGAGATATTTTGCCTATACACATTCAGACTACATTTTGTGACGATTAGACAAAGGATTCTAAAGTAATTAATCAGAAAAGAACACTTTGAAGTAATTTCTATAATTTAAGGGCAATAACCTTTGAGTGAAAAATGCAAAAGAATGGGAAAAAACAGAACTCTTAATATATGGCTTCACCCAATTTATTCAAACATTTATGTTGAGAGAAAATCATTACATTTATGAAAAATATACAGTTTAAACGGGGCTTAATAGAAGTTCCACTGGACCAAAAAAACCTGGTCATGTTATCAATACTTGTTTACAACATACATGGGCACATACAGGTGTTTGTGATGAATTGATGTATGACTAAATATAAATTGATAATATCTTATTTTGAAGACGTTATATTAATATGATGCAAAAAAATCTAATATAGTCATAAATATCACGTTTTATTTTATAACCCATAAATAACAGTTTCGAAAAACATGACACCAAAATATGTCATGTTTCATGAGTTTGAGTTTTCCCCTACTCATATTCATGGTCTATAAATAACCCCCAATTGATACCCGTTTCATCAGTTGCAATGTCTCGAAATGACGGCATTTTATCAGAGTATTATTGGCACACTTTTTGGTTCTGTCTTAAATTTTAACTGGTTTTTTTCCTGTGTGTTTATGAATTTTTTAGATTTTTTTTACCATGTTATGGAATACAAAAGTTCACTAGGGAGCCAAAGAACATATAAGGTATAGCATGATAGAGCTATTCTGACAGTGTGTATCATGTTGAGTGCAGTGTGTAAACAAGTATCCCATACAGGTCAATACAGCTGCATGAAACAAATATACAAAACAAGAAGTGATAAACAGGCCCCAATTTCTCAAAACTTCTTAAGTCTCTTATAACAGGATTAAGTTAAACCCACTATTTTTGTCTTTCAATATTTTGCATTTAATATACTCCTTTAAATGTTTTAATACTTAAGATAGGAATTATCATTACAATTATCACAATAAACCATTTTTCATTTATTAAAATTCATGTAAAATTCAAGTATGTATTTTGGCTACTTGAAATAAGCAACTTAAAACTTAAACCTGTTAAGAAGTTTCAAGAAATTGGGACCAGGTCTACGGGTCTTTAGAAAAGCGCCCTATCGAAATATCATTTTTATTGTTTGCCAACTTTGATTAAGTCACTGCATTCCTTTGAATATACACACAATTCGGCAACTAAATTATTTCAATGAATTTTTTTCAGGAAATAGAGTGTGTTCTTTGAAAAGATATGTTACTGATCAATAAGTTTAAAAAAAAGATTAAAAATCACTTTGTAAAAGGAAGCACTCAACCAACAGCACTAGGATGGAACGGGATCAAAACAGGACAGTGTCATATAGATTTTTCCATATAGCATGTTGGATATGGAAAAGGATATTTATGGGCATAGGTTATGACACGATATTCACTGGCCGAAAAACATTTATTTTCAGCTAGTCAATATCAGTAGACAAACAATATGATTTTTAAATAAATTAAAAGGCAAAAAACCTATAACGAAAAAGAAGTAGAAAGAAAGTCTTAACACATTAGTATCACAAGAGTTTAACAGCACTTGTAATTTAATGTTTATACATGTCTTCATAGGTGTCTTCAAAAACATGTTTTGATCACAATGAAAAAGTGTATTCGTGTATTAAACTCTTATTTATACACTATAAATATAAATTGTGGTATTTACAATAGCTGCTTATACATATCATACACTTTAAACAAATGCATTTCAATAATAAAGTATAGTTCCAAGAATCACTTTCAACAGCAGTTCATTCAGCCTTCTAGATATCTGTACATGGTTTCCCAGTAAGAAAACAGTCTAGACTGAGCCAAACTCGCTCATCCACTCCTTGTATTTCTTGAGGTCGTCTGCAGATACACTCTTGTTCACCTTCTCCTTCGCCTCCAGGAAGTCCTCCATGGACGTCGGCAGACTCCACTCCTCCTTCGGGATATTCCGAATCTCCTCAGGGGAGAGGCCGCGGATACGGCGCCGGAATGACATCATAGCAGCGTCTCTGAAATATGTTGCATTGTACTTGTAGTGTTTACAACAATCAAAATAACCTTAAAATTAGTACTCTGTAAAAACATTTTGGAAAGAAGAAAGTTAATCACTAGGACACACGTTACTTGACAATCAATATTCAACCAAAGCCACCCGTGACACCTCTTTCAGGAGTATAAGTTATGGTTAAAAAACAACGGTTTTTGATAATATAAAAAGAACAACAACATGTTCAGTCAACCAGAACTTGTTCAACTGCAGCCAGAGGCCATGCTGTGGTTGCGTTTACCTGCACACATTGGTGATATCAGCCCCAGAGTAGCCATCTAGGGTTGCAGCAACCGCGGCCAGGTCAACATCTGGGGCCAGGGGAACCTCCTTCAGGTTGATCTTCAGCAGCTCCTCACGCCCCTTCTCTAGAACAAAAGGTAGATAGAAATTGAAAAGATGAAACACAGCCTAGACAAGAGAGGCTGCTTCAGATAAGGTGGCTGCGACAAATCCTGTATTGTTATGAGCTACTTATACAAATTGTTACCAAAATCTGAATTTTTTATGCAAATATTATCTTCGAGAACTGTAAGAAACTTTTTCACTGGTGTACAAGCCGGTCGGTCACCTGTTGGTAGAGGAATGTAGATTCGCTTCTCTAGACGACGACGGAGAGCCTCATCTAGATCCCAGGGGAAGTTGGTTGCGGCGAGAACCATCACGATCTTCGTAGAGTCCTCGACCTCACACGCACCAGCAACACCTTAAACAGATGTTTGTATAGAAACAATGTTACAATAAGGACATCAATTAATGTTACATTGCCCACATGATTTACCAAATAACAGCAATTATCTTCACATTTCCCCATTTTAACACAAAAGAACAGAAAAGAAATTGTTGAACTTAAAATTAAAACTTATTGCAAAAATAACAAGAGCACCGCCTGCAGGTGCTGAAGGCTCATCTGATTTTATTCTTTTACTGTTTATTTATTTCATTTATTACATTTGAAAGTGAACAGGTATTCCAGTTTGAAAGTGATAGCTTTGATAGTTTGCTTGAAGTGACCTAAATGCAAAACTAAACCAACAACGACAATCAAGTGACGACAATAGCTTGTCATTTTTTTCAAAAAATAAGACGAGCTCAAAATCTCTTTTTAAGGTCAGTAAAACAATAAACCTGTGGTGGATAACCATTGATTTATGGTGTAACACTGTTTTGAAATCATCTTAAGACAACTAAGTTTCATCAAAAGATTTTACTGATTGTTAAACATGTGAAAACCTTTGGTTGTAAAATAACAGATAAAACTTTCTAGATAAAGATGGAATTTAAGTTACATCAAAATAAAAATATTAAGTAGACATAGACGTACCATCCATCTGTATCAGAAGCTCAGACTTGACCCTGCGACTGGCCTCATGCTCCGAGCTGGATCCCCGCTTGGAGCAGATTGAGTCTATCTCATCAATAAAGATGGTGCTAGGGGCGTAAAACCGCGCCTGAAACAAGGGCAAACCATGATAGATGTAATTTTAATTAATTTTCAAATTAAAATGCTTTTTTCCCAGGCTCTAAAATTGGCATACCTTGTCATTTTTACCTCAATACCTTATGTTTTGAAGATTAATTTGTATTTATATGATGATAAATTTCCAAAAATCAATTTAAAATTCAATTTATTCCGGCATATTCAATTAAAATTTAAAAACATGAAGCTCTATTTAACATGAAGCTCTATTTTTTTCATAATGCCAATTGTTATTGTCAAACAAACGATTATATTATTTCTGCTTGCTTAAAACAACTTGTGAGTATTGACGGGTGCTCTTGCTTACCAACGTACAAAAACTTTATTCAACATTAGTTCTTATTTTCATATATCTCTACTGTTTTGTTTAATTTCCATAAAAACGCTTATAATACATGTATATCACTATACTGGTTAGGGACCCATTTGAATTAAATTTCATACAGAGAAATTTGGGCCCCTCATCTAATAATCAGTATAATAAGTTTTAAAATTAAAGCTAATGAGTTCACTTGCCAAACATACTCAGGAAAATCCAAAGTAATGACTGTGTACTGTACCAATAATTCACTCACTTTAAAAATTGTTAACTGAAAAAAATCTAAAAAAACAAATGATAATCACCTCCTGAAAAAAATAAGGTGCAAGCTTGTGCAGTCCAAATGTTGCTGATAAACTGCTTATTTTCATAGAAAACTTTAGCCTTCCAATTATGCTTTATTCAAACAAGCTATCAATCATATGAAAAACGATCATAATGGATTCCCTAAAAGAGGGCTTTACAGGGTGACTGAATAATTGTCGCAGGTAAAACAAGAGCCGTCGAAAGACAGCGCGGTTGAATACGCTGCTTTGACTTAGAATACAATAACGATGTAATAATACCAAGTTTGGTCTCTTTATGTCAAACCTAACTAAAATTATTTGATACATAAGGTGACTTTGATGCTGCCCTCCCACCAGCCTGCCCAAACAATGACGCAAGTCATTCAAATAACTTGATTTCCCATTATGAAAATGTGGTTAAGAATATACAAATATGCCTTTCATAGAAAATTAAAAATAAAAATAAAAGTTCAAGGGCCATAATTTGTATTTAGGCTTAAAACTGAGTTATGTTTCTTGTTGTAAGATGGTCGTAAATAATTTTGAATTTTGTTAAGTGCATTTCATGGACGGTATAGAAGTTGTTTTTTTAAAATCCCAACTTGCCCTTAACGTTTACTTGCCTAAAACTTTAACCTAAGTCAATCAGGGGCCATAACTTGTATAAAGGATATGGAGTTATGTAACCTCATTGGGTGATGGTCCTGAACAATTGTGTGAAGTATTAAGTCAATTGAATGAAGGGTTTAGAAGTTATTAAACAATATCCCAACCTGCCCTAAAACTTTAACCTAAGTTCCATAGTCAATCAGGGGCCATAATTTGTATAACAGATAATATGGAGTTATCTAACCTCATTATGTGATGGCTCTGAACATCTGTGTGAAGTATAAAGTCAATTGAATGAATGGTATTGGAGTTTTAAGTGAAAATCCCAACTTGCCCTAAAACTTTAACCTGCCCTAAAAAAGTCAATCAGGGGCCATAACTTGTATTTAGGATAATATGGAGTTATGTAACCTCATTGTGTGATGGTCTTGAACAACTGTGTAAAGTATTAAGTCTATTGAACAAAGGATATAGAAGTTATTAATAAAATTTCCAACTTGCCCTAAAACTTTAACCTAAGTTCCATAGTCAATCTGGGGCCATAATCTGTGTAAAAATAATATGGAGTTATCTAACCTCATCATGTGATTGCCCTGAACAACTGTGTGAAGTATGAAGTCAATTGAATGTAGGTTATTGGACTTATAAGTGAAAATCCCAACTTGCCCTAAAACTTTAACCAGACGCCGACGCTGGGGCGAGTAGTATAGCCCACCTATTCTTCGAATATTCGAGCTAAAAAGTAGTCCCTAAGTTTGACTTGAAAAACTGTGGTGAATTATTTGTGAAATTTAGGGAAGTACATAAACAACTTTGAAAGAGTGAATAAACCAGTGTTTGTTTACAAACAACTGTGAATATTTAAAAACAATGTTCCTGTTATAATTTTCCTACTGTTATTCAAACATTTTAAATTGGAAGAAAATAAGGCTTTAAAGTTCTTATATTCATATGCATTTCTATTTTCTGTCATTTTTCCCACTTTAAGAGAGCATACCTCAGGAAATATTTTCACAAGATTGATGACATTTGCCACACATATTCATAAAGTCTGTCATGCTTAAGGTGTACCAAGTTTCATGCAAATACCTTAAATAGTTTTTGAGGCCAAAAAGATTATTTTGAAAAAAACAAGATGACACCGCAGATGATTGTCAAACAATAGATGTACACAACTATACCTACCATCTCAAACAGCAACCTCACAAGTTTTTCAGACTCGCCGTGCCACTTGGAGGTGAGGGCAGCGGAGGAGATGTTGAAGAATGTGGTACCACACTCTGTGGCCACACCCTTGGCCAGCAAGGTCTTCCCCGTTCCAGGAGGGCCAACCATCAACACGCCCTGCACGAGACACACGTTGCAATGCTTACAACTAGGTACTACATACTCTGGTTAATGGTGAATTTAGTAGTAGTTTTGTGGAAACACACAAGAGTGTAAAGATCAGGCTCTTTTTTGTTGTTGGAAGAAACTAGCTGAACTAAATAATGCCAGATTAATATGGATGTTTTGTTTTAAAATATCATCCAGCTCAAAAGAGTTGTTTTGTTGCAATAAGATAAGCATGATGAACCTTTTTTAGTAATATCCTTCAATCTTTCACAAAGTGCCTTTCCACATCCCTCCACCATGCATGTACCATCTACCCATCCATCTGCCAGCGAGCAAAACAGACCAATAGATGGACCAATCTACACTTCATATATGTCCCAATCTTACCATCTCAAATAACAGGCGAACCATTTTCTCTGACACTCCCCGCCATTTAGAGGTAAGACTGGCTGCGGAGCAATTGAAGAAAGTAGTTCCGCACTCTGTAGCCACACCCTTTGCAAGTAGCGTCTTCCCCGTCCCCGGCGGCCCTATCATGCATACACCCTGCAGCCAGCACCACCACAACATGCGACTTAGTCTGTCTATACACCTATATAACCTGCAGACAATCTGCATATCCCAGCTTCTACGCTCCTGGTCATATTAAACTTGTGAAATGTCAGAGATTTCTTTACATTCTGAACAGCCACTCATTATCTTTATAAGACAATGATACCTAAATCTCGCAAATTTCATTTTACCTCAAGACAGTCTGAAGAATACCATCTGCAGTTTCACCAGGATTGCATCAAGGCTGACTTCTGTGCAAATAACTTGTCTTTAAACATCACTAGCTTTTTCACTCAAAGCAGACAAAATAGTTGTCTTGCCATTGATAATATATTAATGATTGGAGGATGCATAAGATTTGACATCAATGAATTACACTGAACCTGTGATAGGAACATGGATCTAGTGATGGACTTTCCTAGGATTGAGTTAAACCTTTCAGAAGTTTTTTTTTCAAAGTCTTGAGAGAGGAAGAAAACAGTTACAGTCCAAGCAAGAGAGAATTGATGTGTACAAGATGATTTCAAATCCTCAAGAGAGGAAGAAACAGTTACAGTCCAAGCAAGAGAGAATTGATGTGCACAAGATGATTTCAAATCCTCAAGAGAGGAAGAAACAGTTACAGTCCAAGCAAGAGAGAATTGATGTGTACAAGATGATTTCATATCCTCAAAAGAGGTAGAAACAGTTACAGTCCAAGCAAGAGAGAAATCATGTGTACAAGATGATTTCAAAGTCTCAAGAGAGGAAGAAAACAGTAACAGTCCAAGCAAGAGAGAAACCGTGTGTACAATTTTTTTTTTTGAAATAAGCTGATCTCTAATTTGTGTCATAGATGTATAGTTACTATAAACAGTACCAAGCATGAAGCTAGGATATTAAAATAAAGTCATATTTGAGAAAATATCGAAGGCCATACCAAAATGATTCTATGTTAAGCATCAGGTTCCAGTCACTTAACCTACCTACCCAGCAGGAAAAAACAAAGCACAAAGAATAAAACATAATAATATATCTTATTCTTTTTTCAGCAACCTTGATATCACATAATCAATGAAAATCATAAAGAAAGAAGCATATATACATTTGCAGGTTAATACACCTTAAAAATTCTTCTTATCTGTAACAATCTATTTTTTTACTCAGAACCTTGTTACATTAACTAATTACCTCTATAACATCATGTTTCTTTGTTTAATTAAGATACTGGTTTTTTTTTTTTTTTCATCTGAAAGCAAAATATCTAACCGCCCAAAGAGGCTAAAAAACCATAATATTTGTAATCACCTTATTTAAAAGCTGTTGCCTACGGGGGTATTTCAATACACACTCTGGGTGACCAAGTCGGCAGATACTTAATTCATAAATGGGTCATAGATAGTGTCGGTCATGATTCCCCCCCCCACACACACATGTGGGCCTCAGATAGTGTTGGTCATGATTCCCCCCCCACACACACACATGTGGGCCATAGATAGTGTTGGTCATGATTCTCCCCCACACACACACATGTGGGCCCTAGATAGTGTTGATCATGATTCCCCCCACACACACACATGTGGGCCATAGATAGTGTTGATCATGATTCCCCCCACACACACACATGTGGGCCATAGATAGTGTTGATCATGATTCCCCCCCACACACACACACGTGGGCCATAGATAGTGTTGGTCATGATTCCCCCCAAACACACATGTGGGCCATAGATAGTGTCGGTCATGATTCCCCCCCCCCCCACACACACACGTGGGCCATAGATAGTGTCGGTCATGATTCCCCCCACACACACATGTGGGCCATAGATAGTGTTGGTCATGATTCCCACCCACACACATGTGGGCCATAGATAGTGTTGATCATGATTCCCCCCACACACACACATGTGGGCCATAGATAGTGTCGGTCATGATTCCCCCCAAACACACACACACATGTGGGCCATAGATAGTGTCGGTCATGATTCCCCCACACACACACACATGTGGGTCATAGATAGTGTCGGTCATAATTCCACCCCCCACACACACACATGTGGGTCATAGATAGTGTCGGTCATAATTCCACCCCCCACACACACACATGTGGGCCATAGATAGTGTCGGTCATGATTCCCCCCAAACACACACACATGTGGGCCATAGATAGTGTCGGTCATGATTCCCCCCCCCCCCACACACACACATGTGGGTCATAGATAGTGTCGGTCATGATTCCCCCCCCACACACACACATGTGGGCCATAGATAGTGTCGGTCATGATTCCCCCACACACACACACATGTGGGTCATAGATAGTGTCGGTCATTATTCCCTCCCCCACACACACACATGTGGGCCATAGATAGTGTCGGTCATGATTCCCCCAAAACACACACACATGTGGGCCATAGATAGTGTCGGTCATGATTCCCCCCCCACACACACACATGTGGGCCATAGATAGTGTCGGTCATGATTCCCCCACACACACACACATGTGGGTCATAGATAGTGTCGGTCATTATTCCCTCCCCCACACACACACATGTGGGCCATAGATAGTGTCGGTCATGATTCCCCCAAAACACACACAAATGTGGGCCATAGATAGTGTCAGTCATGATTTCCCACACACACACACATGTGGGCCATAGATAGTGTCGGTCATGATTCCCCCCCCCCCCCAAACACACACACATGTGGGCCATAGATAGTGTCGGTCATGATTCCCCCCACACACACATGTGGGCCATAGATAGTGTCGGTCATGATTCCCCCCCCACACACAATCATGTGGGCCATAGACAGTGTTGGTCATGATTCTCCCCCACACACACATGTGGGCCATAGATAGTGTTGATCATGATTCCCCCCACACACACACATGTTGGCTATAGATAGTGTTGATCATGATTCCCCCCACACACACACATGTGGGCCATAGATAGTGTTGATCATGATTCCCCCCACACACACACATGTTGGCTATAGATACTGTTGGTCATGATTCTCCCCCACACACACGTGGGCCATAGATAGTGTCGGTCATGATTCCCCCCCCACACACAATCATGTGGGCCATAGACAGTGTTGGTCATGATTCTCCCCCACACACACATGTGGGCCATAGATAGTGTTGATCATGATTCCCCCCACACACACACATGTGGGCCATAGATAGTGTTGATCGTGATTCCCCCACACACACACACGTGGGCCATAGATAGTGTCGGTCATGATTCCCCCCCCCCACACACACACATGTGGGCCATAGATAGTGTCGGTCATGATTTCCCCCACACACACACACACGTGGGCCATAGATAGTGTCGGTCATGATTTCCCCCCCACACACACACACGTGGGCCATAGATAGTGTCGGTCATGATTCCCCCCAAACACACACACACGTGGGCCATAGATAGTGTCGGTCATGATTCCCCCCACACACACATGTGGGCCATAGATAGTGTTGGTCATGATTCCCACCCACACACATGTGGGCCATAGATAGTGTTGATCATGATTCCCCCCCCACCCACACACACACATGTGGGCCATAGATAGTGTCAGTCATGATTCCCCCCAAACACACACACATGTGGGCCATAGATAGTGTCGGTCATGATTCCCCCCCACACACACACACAGGTGGGTCATAGATAGTGTCGGTCATGATTCCCCCCCCACGCACACACATGTGGGCCATAGATAGTGTCGGTCATGATTCCCCCCAAACACACACACATGTGAGCCATAGATAGTGTTGGTCATGATTCCCCCCACACACACAAGTGGGCCATAGATAGTGTCAGTCATGATTCCCCCCCCCACACACACATGTGGGCCATAGATAGTGTCAGTCATGATTTCCCCCACACACTAACATGTGGGCCATAGATAGTGTCGGTCATGATTCCCCCCCCCACACACACATGTGGGCCATAGATAGTGTCAGTCATGATTTCCCCCACACACTAACATGTGGGCCATAGATAGTGTCGGTCATGATTCCCCCACACACACACATGTGGGCCATAGATAGTGTCGGTCATGATTCCCCCCACACTCACACACATGTGGGCCATAGATAGTGTCGGTCATGATTCCCCACACACACACATGTGGGCCATAGATAGTGTCGGTCATGATTTCCCCACACACACATGTGGGCCATAGATAGTGTCGGTCATGATTCCCCCACACACACACACATGTGGGCCATAGATAGTGTCGGTCATGATTCACCCCACACACACACAGATATTGGCCATAGATAGTGTCGGTCATGATTCCCCCCCCACACACACATGTGGGCCATAGATAGTGTCGGTCATGATTCCCCCCCCACACACACACACATGTGGGCCATAGATAATGTTGGTCATGATTCCCCCCCCACACACACACGTGGGCCATAGATAGTGTCGGTCATGATTCCCCCCCCACACACACACACAGATATGGGCCATAGATAGGGTCGGTCATGATTCCCCCACCCACACACTTGGTCATGATTCCCCCCCACACACACATGTGGGCCATAGATAGTGTTGGTCATGATTCC
This sequence comes from Mya arenaria, assembly GCF_026914265.1. Taxonomy (NCBI): domain Eukaryota; kingdom Metazoa; phylum Mollusca; class Bivalvia; order Myida; family Myidae; genus Mya; species Mya arenaria. The sequence continues at coordinate 80,451,395 of NC_069127.1, forward strand.
CCCCCCCCCACACACACACGTGGGCCATAGATAGTGTTGGTCATGATTCCCCCCACACACACACACGTGGGCCATAGATAGTGTCGGTCATGATTCCCCCCACACACACACAGATATGGGCCATAGATAGTGTCGGTCATGATTCCCTCACCCACACACTAGGTCATGATTCCCCCCCCCCACACACATGTGGGCCATAGATAGTGTTGGTCATGATTCCCCCTTACACACACATGTGGGCCATAGATAGTGTCAGTCATGATTCCCCCACACACACACACATGTGGGTCATAGATAGTGTCGGTCATGACTCCCCCACACACACACACATGTGGGTCATAGATAGTGTCGGTCATGACTCCCCCACACACACACACATGTGGGCCATAGATAGTGTCGGTCATGATTCCCTCACACACACATGTGGGCCATAGATAGTGTCGGTCATGTTTCCCCCCCCCCACACACACATGTGGGCCATAGATAGTGTCGGTCATGTTTCCCCCCCCCCACACACACATGTGGGCCATAGATAGTGATGGTCATGATTCCCCCACACACACAGTCATGTGGGCCATAGATAGTGTAGGTCTTGATTCCCCAACACACAAATGTGGGCCATAGATAGTGTCGGTCATGATTCCCCCCACACACACATGTGGGCCATAGATAGTGTCGGTCATTATTCCCCCCACACACACACATGTGGGCCATAGATTGTGTCGGTCATGATATCCCCCCACTCACACATGTGGGTCATAGATAGTGTATTGTAACATACAATTTTGTGAAAATGGTTCCAAATGACAAGTTTGAACCAATCCCAGAGGGACTGTTACAATACCTTCCATGGCCTTCGTATTCCCTTGAAGAAGTCTGGAATGATGAGTGGCAGCACGACGGCCTCCTGTAGTAGTTTTTTGGCCTCTACCAGGTCCGCTATGTCACTCCTGGGGACATACCACAGAAGCGTTAGTACAATCACATACCACAGGCATACACCTGGCCCCAATTTCTTGAAACAGGCTTACGGTAAGTAGCGTATTTCAATTAGCTAAAATACATACTTAAATTGAGCTATTATGAAAGGAAAATGTTTTTTGTGATTATCATAAATTTAATTTGTATCTAAAGTACAAAAGTTCTTAAAGAAGTAAATATTATGCAAATCATTGAAAAACAAAATTAGCCAGCTTAGCTTAATCCTGTTAAGTTTCGAGAAAATGGGCCCTGTACTTATGAGCACTTTGCTACAAATATGTGTAAGTTATAAAATTATTTAGAGAAAAGTTTAAATGCTACAATAAGCAAAATTGATTCTAAAAAATTGGGTTAAGACAATTTCTACATTAAACCTGTTAATTACACAACAGCCAATAGTATAAACTTCGATAAGTTGTCTACAGGTTGTTTTTAGTCTAGTTTGTAAATTTTACTGATATGATTGGTTAAATACTGCATAAGTATTGACCAATCAATAAACATTTTGGCTTACTTGGACCGAACGCAAAATCTTAACAAGTTTTATACAATTGGCTACAGGTGTACTACATGTATATGTAGGTTCACAGATCTATGGAACATACCAGTGAACATTGGGATTCTTCTGTACAATGTCTCTCTCCAGGTTCTCCACAAGGTCCTTGTCATGGCCTTGAGGGTCAAACTTCTTCTCATCTCCTTCCTCTGGCTACACAACAGATATTATACAGGGTTTGTTAGTTGAACAACCACACAGGCAGATAATTCATCTTGCCAGACCAAAAAGAAAAATACATTTTTCCAGACAAACAAGAGAAAAAAATTTTTTGCCAGATATAAAAAAAACTATTCATTTTGCAAGACAAACAAAAATATTACCTAATAAATCTTGCCAGACAAACAAGAAAAAAAACACCATTTTGCCAGACACACAATATTTTGCCAGACATACAATAATAAAACATATAATGCCAGACACACAATGATAAATTTTATAATGCCAGACATGCAATGATAAAACAAAGATCATACCAGACATACAATGATTAAACATATAATGCCAGACATACAATGATTAAACATATAATGCCAGACATATAATGATAAACATATAATGCCAGACATACAATGATAAAACATATAATGCCAGACATAAAATGATAAACATATAATGCCAGGCATACAATGATTAACATATAATGCCAGACATGCAATGATAAAACATATAATGCCAGACATACAATGATTAAACATACAATGCCAGACATACAATGATAAAACATATAATGCCAGACATACAATGATAAACATAAAATGCCAGACATACAATGATAAAACAAATAATGCGAGACATACAATAATAACACATATATAATGCAAGCCATACACAAATAACACATATATAATGCCAGACATACAAGAATAAAACATATATAATGCCAGACATACAAGAAAAACATATATAATACGAGACATACAAGAAAAACACATATAAATATTATAAAGTCAGACATACAAAAATATCACAAACAGAATGCCAAACATACAAGAATAACACAATTATAAAATACCAAGCATACAATAATAATATTTAAACTAGAAGCGCAGCAATGCGACGAAACCAGGTTTTTGTTATGGGCAATCAGAAATTATAGCGAATTAATTTGTTTTATGACTTTATCTTTACTTTCATCAAAAAGAGACGCCCCCCTCAAAAGCAATCCCAAGCTAGCTCTTTACATAAGCTACCCACACACCAAGTTTAATCAATATCTATCAATGCTATCAAAAGTTATTTGGCAACAAACATTTTTCTATTTCAAGTAACAGTGACATTGACCGTAGCCCCTCCCCACTCAAAAGCAATCCCAAGCTAACTCTTCACATAAGCTACCTACACACTAAGTTTCATCAATATCTATCAATGCTAACTTATGTTATTGGGCAGAAACCATTCTTTTATTTTAAGTAACAGTGAGCTTGACCATTTTACTATTTTAAGTAATAGTGACCTTGACCTTAGCCCCTCCCCACTCAAAAGCAATCCCAAGCTAGCTCTTCACATAAGCAACTTACACACCAAGTTTCATCAATATCAGTCAATGCTAACTTAAGTTATTGGGCAGAAACCATTTTTCAATTTTAATTAACAGTGACCTTGACCTTAGCCGCTCCCCCCTCAATAGCAATCCCAAGCTGATTCCTCACATAAGCTACCTACACACCAACTTTCGTCAATATCTATCAATCCTAACTCAAGTTATTGGGCAGAAACCATTTTTCTATTTTTAGTAACAGGCGACCTTGACCGTATCCCCACCCCCCTCAAAAGCAATCCCAAGCTAGCTCTTCCCATAAGCTACCAACACACCAAGTTTCATCAATATCTATCAATGCTAACTAAAGTTATTGAACAGAAACCAATGTTTGACGCCCTCCCGCCTGCCCAACGACAACCTCATTATAATAACCCGGTTTTAGTTGAAAACCTGGTTAATAATGCCAGATAAACAAGAATAAAACATATACTATGCCAGACATACAATAACACATGTATAATGCCAGATACACAATGCCAAACATACAAAAAAAAACCACATGTATAATGTCAGACATACAAGAATAAAACATATTTAGACAGACATACAAGAATAAAACATACATTTTGCCAAACATACAAAAATAAAACATACATTTTGCCAAACATACAAAAATAAAACATACATTTTGACAGACATACAAGAATAAAACATACATTTTGCCAGACAAAAGAATAAAGCATACATTTTGCCTGACATACAAGAATAAAGCATACATTTTGCCAGACATACAAGAATAAAGCATACATTTTGCCATACATATATGTACTAAAGAATAAAACAACCAATTCAAATGTTTGTTAGTCAGACATAATTCTACAATTAAATACTATTAAAGAGAACCATTCAACCAATATTTTATCAACAAAAGCAATAATTTAGGACTCACTTTATTATAAATTTTGTGACATTCAACAGTTCACTCAATCACTGAGCAGATCTGATTTGAATTATAACCTTAATTATATCAAGGTTCAAAATTGTGTATAAATATGAAAGTGATTACCGTACATGAGTGATTACCCACTGATTGTCACCCCGATTTTGCTTATACCTTTTTCTTTGCCTGTTGTCCCCTGCTGCCCCTGTCCCCAGGTCGAGACCCACGCTGCTGGCCATAGTTGGCCGGGGAGTTGTTGGATGGCTTTGAGCGATAACGGCTGCTTGACTCACTCTTCTTAGGGGCCGCCCTCGGAACATTACCACGGATATTTGGCGAGGGTCTGATAATGGAAAATCCAGTTTTAATCAACTTGGAATTAGGCAATAACTTTCCCAATAAGCATTAAGGTTTAATAAGTCTATGTTCATTTGCAGATATTGACGACATGACTTCAATTGCATTAATTAATTTCAACTTCTTATGTATAATTTGAAGTATTTATGCTTGGCAAAGCAGTGTGGCTGTTGTCTTATTTAGTTCAATTACATTAAAAAAACCTTTTTACCCAATAGATTTATCTTACTGTCACCATTTTCACCGTATTTTGAGCAGCTATTTTGCACTGGGGTAAAATTAAGCTTCTACCAATGATATTAATATTACATTCAAAGTTAAGTACCCTTTTCCCTTTTTCATAATTGTAAGTGATTTTAGTTAAACACTTCAGGTAATATATAGATATGGTTATTTTTAGAGTCAGAGTGTGATATTTTTCTTTTCTATAAATTATAACTGATAAAAAAAAAACTGATAAAAATTCTGTTTTCATTGTTTAAGAATCACAAGAAACACCACAATGCCACGAAACCTGGTTTTCGATATGGGCAATCAGAAATTATAGCCAATTAATTTCTTGTATGAGTTAGGAAAAAGTAGCACCATAAAGTTATTGGGCGAATACCATTTTTCTGTTTTTATTAACAGTGACCTTGACCCAACCCCACCCTCCAAAGCAATCCCAAGCTAGCTCTTCACATAAGCAACATACACATAGACTTTCATCACAATCCATCAATTCTAATTATGTTATTGGGCTGAAACCTTTTATACTATTTATAGTCACAGTGACCTTGACCCTACCCCCCTCAAAAGCAATCCCAAGCTAGCTCTGAACATAAGCTACCTCAAACCAACTTTCATCATATCCATCAATTCTTACTTAAGTTATTCTAGCTTAAGTTATTTGGCGGAAACCATTATTTCCACCATTTCTCTATTTTAAGTAACAGTGACCTTGACCTTGACCCAACCCCACCCTCAATAGCTATCCCACGCTAGCACTTCACATAAGTTACCTTCACACCAACTTTCATCACTATCCATCAATTTCTACTAAAGTTATTGGGCAGAAACCATTTTCTATTTTTGTTACAGTGACCTTGACCTTGATCTCAACCCAATCCCAAGATAGCTCTTCACATAAACTACCTACACACCAACTTTCATTTCTATCCATCAATGCTAGCTTAAGTTATTGGGCAGAAACCAATGTTTCCACCATTTTTTAGACTATCTGCACATGCGCGCAGGTAGTCTTAAGACCGCAAACTCCAAAGAACTACTTCTATTCATGTTGTTTTAACCCATTTTTTTGTCTCAATGCGCTCTATCTTTAGCAGAATGACGTCGAAACCATAAAAATAGATTAGTTGTTTTGCAGTCTGAGTATGAGTTCTTGCTTGTTCGGCTATTTTCGCGCTGTATTTCTGTATCCCGGCGTTTTATTTTTAGCAGAATATAACTATTTTTAAATCGCTATATTTATCAGATTAATGTAGGTTATTTTAATGGAGGATCTGGTAGGAAGGTTACATAATGATATTCACTCTGAGTTTAGTCCAAGATGTTCCAGATATTATTACCGACTGCAAGTGTCCAATCGCCTGCAGGGTTTGTTATTTTAACCTGACGTGACCCTGAAGCACGCTTATTTGTAATGGTGCATTTCTTATATTACTTTTATGAGATAAGAAACAAAAATGATTGTCTGAGTGTCAAAATAGCTGTATCTCAGGTTTCGCGTTGCTAATGCTTCAAATACTATGATTTGCCTGCTATTCACTAACAAAATACTATTCATTCTATGATTTTTAGGCGTTTATATTATTAATAAGATGATTTCATTTTTTTTGCATAAAAGCTTTGTTCCAGTGTATTCTTGGCATAGCTTTAGACATTAGGCTTTCCTCCCAAGCTAGCTCTTCAGATAAGCTACCTACACACCAACTGTCTTCATTATCAATCAATTCTTACTTAAGTTATTAGGAAACCAATTTTCTAAAAAATACATTATTATCACCATCGGTGACCTCAAAAGCAATCCCAAGCTAGCTCTTCACTAAGCTAGGATCACACTAACTTTCATTACTATACATCAATGCTAGCTTACGTTATTGTGTGGAAACCAATGTATGACCCCGCCCGCCCGCCCAACGACATCCCCATTCTCATAACCCAGATTTCATTGAAAACCTGGTAAAAACAATAAACTCTGGAATATAACCTTCAGAGCATTGCATATGTTGACATACATTTTTCATGAGAAAATCTTAAAACTTTCCTATTTCTAATAATGTAATATCCATAAAAAAATGGAATGCTATTGAATTAAGTATGTATTAGGACTTCTGTTACCTACTCCATCCAGACCTTAAGAATTAAAATAAAAGTTTTATGAAAATAACTAATCGAAAAAACTGTACTACCGACACTTCGTCAAGCTTTGCATCAGCATTGTGATTTATCAGCAACAGAAAGATCTTAATATTTCAAAGATGCACTATTACTCCCAAATAAGATTTAACACATTTAATACAATAGTTTAAATACACCAAAAAGGATGAACAAATGTCAAAAACAATGGTGCTTATGAAGGATACCGAGTTTAATTTGAAAGAAATGTGCAGACAACACAGTATTGCTAGCTTATGAGACGATAGTTAATCACAGTAAATCTTTTAGCATTCACCAATCATTGAATTTTTTTGCGTTTTCAGCCATTAAATAAACGGTTATAATATTGTTATCAGTAATTCATATTTTCCATAAATGCATTATTTAGTAAGTAGATGAAGGTTTATCACTCAAAATTTGTGATTGTTATACAATGTGTATGTATTGATTTTGAATAAGAGTGTCACTTTAAACATTATTAACATTCCAAGAAATTCTTCAAACCAAGAAAGAATTGTTCATTATGAATTGGCTGATGTGTCATTGACACTACAACCGTTGCGGATGTTTAAACAAAATGGGCAATTTATACTTATGTTTATTGTGTGTACATTATCTATATTTTCTTTTGACAAACATTTTTATGTTAAGTGATAACTCAAAAGCATGAGTTTATATACTATAATTGATCTAAAAGTTAATATATGAAAAAATAGAAAATGTATACCAAATGATTGCCTCTACTTAATGTCTCATATTTCCTCAGTTGATAATCACAATTTAAGAATCATTCTTACACATTGATGGTTACTGATAGATATCACTTTTTGTATGAAAATATCTCCTTTCTTCTAGTGATGCATGTGTGCTGAAAAGACTCTTTTTGGGGGGTACTATCAAAGCAGAGGAAAACAAATAATTGATATTAGAAAGCAATATAACATTACAATTGATAGAACATCACATGGGCCTATGATTTAAACAGAAGTTTTCAAAACAAATGCACAGAAACTTGGGATTTATGTATGTCATACATGGTAAGCAATAAAGTGCTCAAAATACTGTAAAAATGGTACGTGCTTAAATTATTTTCAATGAAAGAGACGGTGCATTACATTTAATTTGCACCCATTATTCCATGTTATATCAAGTATAGTGTAATATCACACCTGTTTTCCACGGGTGTGGGAGGTGGCCACACATCTGGGTCTCGTGTCGGCTCTTCTTGCCGGGAATAATCGTCAAACTGAGACCCATAGTCTGGCTGCTGACGGGAAAATCGGCTCTCTGATGTCAAACATGAAAGGGTTTTCTGGATATCCTTAACTTGCTCATACTCGGAACTCACCTTTGAGCGTAGCTGAAAATATTTCAGTTGTATACATTACTAAAATACATGATCAAGATGTTTATATCGCCATGAATGTTTCTCAATTTGAAAAACTAAAATTCTGTAAATGATCACAGATCAATCGAATGTGTTGCCTGTAGGGATCACCAAGTATTCTGCTAGTAAATGTCGTCATGATCTTTGCCTACTGACCTCTAAAACAAAAGTGTTTATCTATTGAACCTTACAAATGTGAAAGCCAAGTTTGAAGACTTAACAGCAGGTCATACAAAAGTTATTGACCAGAAACACAATTGTGACGCCAGTCAAAGTAATCTCTAGGTATCTGCCATGACTCACTGATTTTAATTTATGAGGAAGGCTGGATTCATACTATTATTAAAATTGGCCTACTGAACTGAGAACCCTAGATATGCAAGCTTAAGCTGTTTGGTATACTGTTCAATGACATTAGTTGGTATGCTCTCTGTTATGTACACAATGTACAGTTGAACACCGCTAATCCGAACACCGCTGATCCAAAATTATCGCTATTTCGAAATTATTTTTCGGTCCTGATTTTACTCCTTCTTTATCTAACTAAATTTTTAATCTTTAATCTGAAATCGCTAGTCCGAAATAATCGCTATTCAGAAGTAAAAATTACGGCCCCGATTTGGTATTTCACACCTATTTATCAATTCTTATTTCGAACTCAATCATGTCATAGATTTTCACACCATCGGCATCGGCTTGAGGTGACAATGGAGCACAATTAGCCCTTGTTAAAGAATGACATTGAGCACGCGTATGTTACAAACATCGATGTCAGAAAATAAGCGATTCATTTGGGTAATGTTGTGTGTATATTATTGCTGGTCAACACAACCTGAATATCATTCGAAAATGTCTATCTCATCAGATTCGATTGCTCACTCGACCCGCTACCAAAGAATCCGTGCTTTGTTCTGAATGCATGTATGCATGTGTTGTAATTTAGTTTTAAATGTTTTATGTTGTTTTAATAAAGAAGTATAATTTAACAAATTATTTGTCATTTATTAAACAATAAATCAACAAATATTTTTGTATACGAAACATCACTCAAACCGAATGTATCGTATTGTAACGTATAACCGACATGCAATTTTCACGACTTAGTATTTCATGTCATCTATATTTCGCGAATACTGTCATTTTCTGAAAATTGTTAATCCGAAATATCGCTATTCCAAAATAATTTGTTGGGTGCGTACGGTTTCCAATTAAAGGTGTTCAACTGTAGTTAAAAATTAAAATAATTCTACCTTCTGATATTCATTCTTCTTCTCTGGGTCCCTGATAACGTTCATGAGCTTCTGCATCTGCTGTAAGAAGCCTTGGTAGTAGACAACAGATGTGTCATACTTCCCAAATAATGCCTGCTCCCGTGCTTGCTTCAGGTTCTCATACACTTCTTCAAAGTCAGCACCCATCCTGAAATATATACTTGAAGGTAAACAAAACATACAAAACTACCTACATTCCTACACTTAAACATGTGGATAGGGAACCACATACCCACACCTAAACATGTGCGTAGGGAAACATGTACCCACACCTAAACATGTGGGCCCACACCTTAACATGTGGGCCCCCACCTAAACATGTGGGAAGGGAAACACATACCCACACCTTAACATGTGGGTGGGGAAACATGTACCCACACCTTAACATGTGGGTAGGGAAACACGTACCCACACCTTAACATGAGGGTAGGGAAACACATACCCACACCCATGTTCGTGGGTAAACACTTACCATACCTAAACATGAGGGTAGGGAAACTCATGCCCACACTTTTGAGTACAGTGAATGATATAAATTATAACTTTGATAACCTTCAGTTATCGTAAATGATGGGACCAAGTGGCATTTAGAATCACAGTGCACTGCATTCACCATTGAGTGAATGTCTTTGGACACCAATTTTTTTCTATTTTCTATAACATTGAACAATCAGTTTCATTTTAATGAGTATAGTGTCTATCAACGTATATTGTGCCCTTTTAATGATCATTACAAAACAAACATAAGATTTTTGTAGAGATAAAGAGAATACTAGGTTAGTGCCGTGGACGGAGGAAGTTTATCTGGCAAGGCGGAGGAATTTATCAGGTGAGCCAAAGACTTTCTCCATCCACGGCACTAACCTAGTATTCTATTTAAGCTTAAAGTCAAAGTCATTGCATTTTAATACGTCATTATCAATTCAAAACATATAAACCTTTTAAAAGTGCATAAACATAAATCAGTCACCAAACATTATCTGATAATGTAACAATTATTCCGCAAGTTACAGAGTACACTACACAGGTCATGGTTCAAGATCACGAGTGTTTACAAGGAATCGTCACATGTTAAATGGATTTAATTCATGTTGATAGTGTTGGATGTTCAGAACCGCACTGGCAAAGAGATCATTTATTTCTGTTGTAAGTGAGATTTTGTCATTCACCACAGAAATGAAACTAACTATCGCTGAATGCTGCACACTTTCCAGCATTTGCGGGTGGGGTAAGATTTTCACATCACAGGGCTCATCCTACCAGGCAACTTAGGCGATTAAGTCGCCCTGCCCTCCCACGGCGACTTCGCTATTTTCTAAGATTAAAGCGAAGTCAACTTCGCGGACTTTTTCAGATATCAAAAAAACGATATCGCTCTCAAATACAACAGACATCGATCAGAACTACCGCTTGTCAAAACAGAGCGACTGCATCCCGCCTGTAAGTGTGATTGACAAATAGCCAATCGTGTTAAACCTAGTAAATTTGCTACATTGACTTCGGCCAATGAGAACGCTTGTTTTATTCAATCGAGGCACGTGTTTGCACCATTGAATTTGTGTACATGCGCTACGTCATCGATGTAATAAAATTGTAAGGGATTAATATTTACACTTGCCGTTGTTTGTAAATGTCAATAAGTGCCAATAAGGATTTATACTTTATGACAATAACGGTTTAAACGATGTGCACTGATGAAATTGGTGTGATTACCGCGAAGTTAGCGAGGAGGGCAAGTGCGAATCACACTTCCAGGTTTGTTGTTTTTATTTATTTTGCTTTCATTATTATTTTTTCTTTGATCGGTTCACATCAATATTCTATATATGAGATATCATTCAAAAAGTCAAATTATCCAAATAATTTCAGTTGGTACAAACTTTTTATATGAAATATTTTGTGTATTTTCAGCCAATCAGCATATGGCCGCCTTAGAGAACACAGTTCTGCTGTCCGAGGAGCCCATGAAGAAAATCGTACTGGCCAAACTGTCCAAGGATGATGAGCTTGGTGTCAATCTCCTTAATACTGCCTACCACCTGGCCAAGCGGGAACTCCCGAAGGAGGAGTTTCAGTGATGATATATTGACTAGTTTTTGTTTTTTTTACAATTGATGTCATGTTGTTTGATATAAGCTAGTTCTGTTTGTATTAGCTTATTTGATTTATTTATGCAGTATTTAAATTCTGATATATTTATGTGTGCATGATAGGTTTGAATGAAATAAAATGTTTGAAACTTGCATTGTTTTATTTTTTTTAAAAGGTCAGGGCTTTTTCTATAGTACCCACGGGTCGGACTATAGGACCCATTCCCAAAATAAAATATAAGATTTGTTTCCCAATCTTCAGAAAAAAATCCCAATCAAAAGTAAAAAAAAAAAATAATATGTGATGTTAAGTTTGGGGGGTGATTGAATTTAGAATTAATTGTTTTTATCACATTCAGAAATCAGTATGAAATATTATCTGTCATGATTTATTACAATTGATATTTCAGCCTTTTCATGTCGTTTGTAAGGGAAAAGAAACTAATATTTAATAATATCCTCATTCGCAGGAGACTGTAAAAATTCCGAATTTCTGCATATTTCGCGACGCAAGTTTCCCCAAAATGTCTAGGGGCAGAAAAAACCCTGAAGGTAAATACCAACTAAAAACAACCAGTATGACCATTAATTTTTAAAACAAGAACAACACCTATTTGAATGCATAGAAAAGTTGTCCAGGACACACCAGAACCCACCATTTAACATTTAAAATCTCAAAATTTTCAGACTTGACAGAGGGGGAAACCCCATCCCATACCCTCCCCCAATCTCTCTTCTCCCAAAAATTTCTGTGTAGGATGAGCCCTGCATCACGTAGATTTTCTGGTCGATTGTTCTGCCAGTGTCATTATTATGCAGGGTGATGGGACATTATGGGCGAATGATTGTTGACGTCGGTTGTTGGCGGACTATTGATAAAATACTGAAACATTATTTGTGCGTTTCCTCTTGACATTTCAGAATAGAAAAAAGTCTGCTTTCGCGGTCACATGACCAACTGACTGTAGATAAACATCACGTGGTCTACTATCCTAATAAACTTAAATTTACACAGCACCTGAAATGTTATTGGACCAATTTGTATGCAAGTGACAGTATAAAAAAAGATACTAGCCTTCATAATTGGCGTTTTTTAACTAATAGCTATGAGGCCACATATTTCCCAGTCAAAACAGCACAAAAATATCACTTTTGTCTTTTCATCTGTATACAAAATTTGAAATCATATGCTTTCTTGTTTTTTTCTAGTTTTTTTTCAACAGCCAACTGTCATGACAAACAAAGATCAAATAAATTATATTCGTTTGTCTGTTTTTGTTATGTATCATTCGTTCAGAAAAATTTGCTGTGTGATTTCATTTTAAAGACAATGGAAAGGCTTCAAATTTACTATTAATTGGTTGTAATATGCAAATATTAGTCGGTTCAAAAGCGCTTGTCGCTTATGTTATATTGTTATTTCTGACTTGCCGACTTAAAATAAAATTTATCTTATCTTAAATATCAAAAAAAGTTAAGACACCATTTCCATAAAATGTCAGAAAAATTTTGAAATAGAATTTGACCCCATCTGTTAAAGTATTTAACAAATGTCTTGAATTTCAGTTATTTGACATTTGTGTTATGTTTCCAACTTAAAATTTCAGTTAAGAAAGAGCCGAAGTTCAGTTTTAAGAACAAAAGTATGGCCTATGGGATCTCTAAACTGATCAGGAAGGTTTCTTGAAAAGAATAAAAAAAAGTGCCCAATATCTACACCCCTACTAACAGAAGGGATTTTTTAGTATTTTTGTCGGAGTCTCGAAATTACATGACAACGTACAAAGCCAACGATAACATTTCAATCGTGGTTTAAAATCTGTATCAAGCTGACTCAGTAAACTTCAGATAACATTATAGAAAACTGATTTGATGTTCAATGATTTAACAGCTATTTCTCTCACTTACTTGACAAAATTCGTTTGTTTTACTTTGTGGAATGTCACTTCGTACTTCTGCGATACGTACACCTCCGTTTTCGTACCTGTATACTTTCGTACAATTTGCAAAGTATTCCGAGCGTTTTTTATAAATTGAGAATTTTCCTCTGGCTTCCTGCCTTTTTGATAAGATCCCAATGATTTGATTTATATTATTGGAGTTCGCTAAATTAGAAAATAACGAACATTCTAAATACCCAAATAAATTTGAATTGGCTTTCTAACGGGTCTAGCTAAATGGCTGTCAACGAGTCTCTTTACAGTACAGGGGTAATACATAAGCAATGTCAAAATAGTAAAAATGCATCAATGAACGCTCATCATTGTAGCTAGCTGTCTAATGTGATCTCAAAACCCCACAGACTTCAAACACTTAATAAAATCTCAAATACTACTTTCTCTAAGCCTTAATAATTTCAACATCTCTCTCTGTGCCACTTGCAGATAAAAACCTATGGCGCCAAACAAGAGGTCCAGACCAGAAGCCGTTCATCGTATAACTTTACGAGTTACAATGACTGCTTCCTAGCCACAATAAATTAATAGTAGAAACTTTCCTCACCTAAACCATGGCCAGCTTTATCTCTAGATAAAATCCTACAACACCAAACAAAAGGTACAGACCAGACGCGTATCAGTACATGTATATACGAGAGAAAGTTGATGCAAGACATCTGAATGTCGCCGGAAAACTTTGCATACGTTTTAATCACGTAATCACGTGCTTCAATGTCGAGGTCTTTAATTAAAATTAAAATTACATTTTTAATGTACAGACTAAGTCACTTGAGACACAGTAAGAGTTACCTGCATAATACCTTCTTTGTGTATGTTACCTATACGCATTCGCCAATCTAATCTGCTGTACTATAACTATATGTGTTCTGCGTTTTATATCAAGGACCAGAAATTGATTATTATTGAAAATAGCCAATATTACAGACACCAAAGCATTGTCCGATATATAGCATTACAATATGTAACATAAACAAATAGTTTTTAAAACAAATTCAACCGTTTATCAAGGCAATTAAAAGTAGTTTATTGTACTCTTTTATTAACAACGTCTCCTACCATATAAGCAAAATGAAAAATAAGTAAAAATAGAGTCGCCGCCTTCTGGCTGGCGACTAATAAGTTCAATAGTTTCAGCGACTGTTTCCTTGATATATAAGGGTAGGAACCATAGGCGGGTCCAGGGGGGGGGGGCGGACCCGGCGCGCGTCCCCCCCCCTAAAATTTTCCAAGTATATGTATAAATTATTAATATCGTTCCATCATTGTAGATAGCTTTTAAGGTTATGATTTGCTCCACACAAAAGATAGATCTCGATTTACCGTGGTTGTATCGAACATCTATTTGGCCACATTGGACTCTTACGAAACATAATTGGTCCGAGACGTTGTGGAACGCTCTTATCGATTAAATTATCTATTATGACGAGTTCAGTAGAATGTGTTAGCGTTTGGCTATCATCCGTTTTTACGGCTATACGCAGGAAGTAAAACGCCGTTCAATCGGACACATGCGTCTGTTTCACTTTTCGGATCGTTCGTCATAATGACTAAATACAATGTACAGAATAGCACCCAGCAGACTACGTTCTGTGCAAACATTTTTTTTATTTGTCTTCACATTTTTATGACTTTAGAAGTATTTTAAAGTTTATTACTATAAGCGACTGGCTTATGCTAAACAAATCTGTTCGAAAGATTGATATGGCGGGAGTGTCAAACAGCTTTGAATCATATCAGACGCCTAGTAGCTTGTCATCTCATATGGATCCAAGCTGTTTCCATATTAATTATATCATCAGCCGGAAAGGAGTTAATATTTCACCTTCTCTGAATATATTCGCAGAAGTCAGTATAAAGCGACTTAAAACAATAAACTAGAAATGAATGGCAGTAAATTTAGAATAAGATCAGACGCTGCTTTGGATGTACGGCATATGCTCTGACTCTGCACTGTTAACAACTCAAAATAACCACATGCCGTCAACATTGATAAGTTAAGATCCTGCTCAGATCAGACGACACGTAACGTAGAATACTTAATCGGACAAAAACATTGTCCTACTGTAGTGCAATGCTAACATCATCATCATCATCATCATTAATCGCCAAGTAAGATATCAATTTTACCGAGTGCAAAAGTCAGAGGTGTCTTTAGATCATAAGACATAAATAAAAGTCTCCACGACAGTTCATGCAAATCTATGTGGATTGCTTGAATTAATGCATTAAATAAAAATTGACATGAGGAGAGTTTCAAACTACCCATAACATATTTGCCGAGCGTCTAAAACTTTACAAAACAGGACTTTTAAAATTTAAACTTTATAAATACAGCGTACATCTGGATCTACAACCTTTTATAATGATACTTTCTCGGGGGTGTTGATAAAATGATAATAAAATGAATCTGATAAAATGAAAACAATTATTATATTCCGGGCAAATGGCATATTGAGCGCATGTAAATGAAGTATCGGATGGATTAATCTTTAATGCTGAGTTAAGATCCATTGTTGACAGGTAGAGAAAAATAAATAACCTTTGTTAATGATCCGTGCCAACTTCGGGCGCACGAACTCAAATATACAACGATACTCAAGAAATAAAAAAAAATCAATAAAAATCACGGCCATCACGAATTCCTTCAGCGCCTTACGTTTCATTACAATTGACAATTTATAGGGCAGGCTTACCTTACAACTATAAACAAATTAAATTATATTGAACAAAACTAGCTGACTTAAACAATAACCATAAACTCAAACACATATACACATGTAGAGGGAACACAGAAACGATACAGTGACCGGCACCGTAAGCGCAAACACGAGCGGATTCACGCAGCGAACGAAATACAACAGCCTAGTGTATATAGAAAATTTATTGTATTACATATTGTAACCAGATACAATATATTCCAAAACTACAGCCAAAAATTACCGAGCCCAATAAATAAAATGTTCACCTCCGGAGTTATGCGATGAACCGTGGCGTAGGTGTAAAAGCGATGGGGCCTTTGCGGTGTCCTGAGAGACAATTAAAGCAAGCGTTCAAGTAAGGGCAGTTCCCAGTGGCGGGTCCAGGTTTCTCAGTTAGGGGTGGGGGGGGGGGGGGGGGGGGGCGTAACTTCTGAAATTGACTTCTGTTAGCCGCTATGGCCCCCATGTGTTTTCATGGTAATTCAGGGGGTCGGACTCCTTCGCGACGGCCTCAAGCTCTTAAACTATTGCATGTGTTTACTATGGAACGCCGGGGCTCAATGCTTCTTGCGAAATGCGTTATGCAAATGCTATATATAGAACAATAGTTTCGCCCAAATATGAATTCGAGAACGTCTATTATATTACACTGTAAATTACTAGATTACATGTTTTTGTTCAGAATCCGGAGTCCTCCTTGTGAAAAAAACTGGTAACTGTTCTTTGCCCTCTTATTTGAAATTTTCCGCGCTTTGGACTTGGAGGATCAGCCATATTCTTTACTATTTGGAACACCTCGGCAAAATAATTTGACCGGTGAGCAGAAAGTGAATTAAAAGCTCGCAAGGTAATTTTAGCAATTTCTCCGTACGGTCGATTGAGTTTTTAACGATGCTACCTCTCACAAAGTAAGTCTGGGCGGTGGCAGTCGGTAAATAAGAAAACGCACTTGTTATTAAATCATTTAGAAATCTTATATTCATTTAAATAATTATAAAAGGTTGTAGATCCAGATGTACGCTATATTTATAAAGTTTAAATTTTAAAAGTCCTGTTTTGTAAAGTTTTAGACGCTCGGCAAATATGTTAAGGGTAGTTTGAAACTCTCCTCATGTCAAGTTTTATTTAATGCATTAATTCAAGCAATCCACATAGATTTGCATGAACTGTCGTGGAGACTTTTATTTATGTCTTATGATCTAAAGACACCTCTGACTTTTGCACTCGGTAAAATTGATATCTTACTTGGCGATTAATGAGGATGATGATGATGATGTTAGCATTGCACTACAGTAGGACAATGTTTTTGTCCGATTAAGTATTCTACGTTACGTGTCGTCTGATCTGAGCAGGGTCTTAACTTATCAATGTTGACGGCATGTGGTTATTTTGAGTTGTTAACAGTGCAGAGTCAGAGCATATGCCGTACATCCAAAGCAGCGTCTGATCTTATTCTAAATTTACTGCCATTCATTTCTAGTTTATTGTTTTAAGTCGCTTTATACTGACTTCTGCGAATATATTCAGAGAAGGTGAAATATTAACTCCTTTCCGGCTGATGATATAATTAATATGGAAACAGCTTGGATCCATATAAGATGACAAGCTACTAGGCGTCTGATATGATTCAAAGCTGTTTGACACTCCCGCCATATCAATCTTTCGAACAGATTTGTTAAGCATAAGCCAGTCGCTTATAGTAATAAACTTTAAAATACTTCTAAAGTCATAAAAATGTGAAGACAAATAAAAAAAAATGTTTGCACAGAACGTAGTCTGCTGGGTGCTATTCTGTACATTGTATTTAGTCATTATGACGAACGATCCGAAAAGTGAAACAGACGCATGTGTCCGATTGAACGGCGTTTTACTTCCTGCGTATAGCCGTAAAAACGGATGATAGCCAAACGCTAACACATTCTACTGAACTCGTCATAATAGATAATTTAATCGATAAGAGCGTTCCACAACGTCTCGGACCAATTATGTTTCGTAAGAGTCCAATGTGGCCAAATAGATGTTCGATACAACCACGGTAAATCGAGATCTATTTTTTGTGTGGAGCAAATCATAACCTTAAAAGCTATCTACAATGATGGAACGATATTAATAATTTATACATATACTTGGAAAATTTTAGGGGGGGGGACGCGCGCCGGGTCCGCCCCCCCCCCCTGGACCCGCCTATGGTTCCTACCCTTATATATCAAGGAAACAGTCGCTGAAACTATTGAACTTATTAGTCGCCAGCCAGAAGGCGGCGACTCTATTTTTACTTATTTTTTCATTTTGCTTATATGGTAGGAGACGTTGTTAATAAAAGAGTACAATAAACTACTTTTAATTGCCTTGATAAACGGTTGAATTTGTTTTAAAAACTATTTGTTTATGTTACATATTGTAATGCTATATATCGGACAATGCTTTGGTGTCTGTAATATTGGCTATTTTCAATAATAATCAATTTCTGGTCCTTGATATAAAACGCAGAACACATATAGTTATAGTACAGCAGATTAGATTGGCGAATGCGTATAGGTAACATACACAAAGAAGGTATTATGCAGGTAACTCTTACTGTGTCTCAAGTGACTTAGTCTGTACATTAAAAATGTAATTTTAATTTTAATTAAAAACCTCGACATTGAAGCACGTGATTACGTGATTAAAATGTATGCAAAGTTTTCCGGCGACATTCAGATGTCTTGCATCAACTTTCTCTCGTATATACATGTACTGATATGCGTCTGGTCTGTACCTTTTGTTTGGTGTTGTAGGATTTTATCTAGAGATAAAGCTGGCCATGGTTTAGGTGAGGAAAGTTTCTACTATTAATTTATTGTGGCTAGGAAGCAGTCATTGTAACTCTTAAAGTTATACGATGAACGGCTTCTGGTCTGGACCTCTTGTTTGGCGCCATAGGTTTTTATCTGCAAGTGGCACAGAGAGAGATGTTGAAATTATTAAGGCTTAGAGAAAGTAGTATTTGAGATTTTATTAAGTGTTTGAAGTCTGTGGGGTTTTGAGATCACATTAGACAGCTAGCTACAATGATGAGCGTCCATTGATGCATTTTTACTATTTTGACATTGCTTATGTATTACCCCTGTACTGTAAAGAGACTCGTTGACTAAAGGTGTCCGTACTCTAAGGTGAAGTACGGTAAATACATTCAGAAATCCAATTCTAATATTGTCTAAACTTTACGTACATACATCTCGTAACAAATGCTTTTCGAACCCAAAACATATTTTTTTCAGGGAAAAATAGGTTAGGGTCGGCGGGAAAAAATAGGGTCGGTCGGGTAACCTGAAACAGCCCTATTTTTTATTTGGCCTTAGTACATTTATCGTAGGAATAATTTTGTAACACAGGTCTGTGATAAAATATATCTATCTATCTTAATCTTTTGAAGCATTCAGCATCTTTAAAGCGGAAATTACACCTTAGGTTCCATTTAACCACCATTGACATGCTTGATGGTGAACAGTTCGGAAAGTGTGGGGTTGTTTTATAAATATAAAGCGTAGTCGGTGCCTTCTCGTGTTTCCTTTATTGCAATAGTCTGGGCTTTGATGGTTTCAAATCTCGGTGCAACTGATGGGCAATATCGTACTCGAGGTTCATACAGATGAACCGTGTCGAAATAAAAGCTAGCTGAACACTGCCAGCTTGATGCTTGAAATAGGAAATCATGTTTTGTATCTTTTATTACTTATATAGTTCTATACAATACGAATTGTCACGCGATTTTTTTATATATTACGAGTAAGTCTGGTACAGTATCCCTGTACATAATTGAAACGTTATGACAATTATATATATCCAATTACAACGTTTGTATGAGTATCTTAATTTGCATTCAGATGCATTAAAACACATAAACATTGACTTGGTCGAATACTAATTACTTGTAAAAATGCACGGCCGAATTCGAGGTTTACACCCTCTTCATTTTTTTCTTAATAATGTAAAATGTATTTAACTCTTTTCGACCTAAAGAAACCCCCCAGTTTTAAAACAGTATTGAAAGTAGTATGTGGATAGTATTTAAATATTTCTGCAGCCGATGGGTTTACTATAAAGATATGTGCATTAGGTAAAAATGATGTGTGTTCCTCTTTGGAGAGTATTCACACCTAACAGCTGTTGATAAATCATTGGTTATTAACAATTGTTCGACAAAACATGCCCCGTTCTAGTTCTATATTTTCAATAATGTGCCACAGAAACTAATTTAATGGTTATTGTAATTTGTTAATTGGACAGTTGAAACAGTTTTAAATGTAGTGCGCAACAACGGCCGTCAGAAAAACCGCTGCAGACGTCACATAAGTAGACTTGGCGACGTTGGCGTCAATCTGGCCCCCTCCAAAAGGGCATTTGTTCCTCTCGATCTCTGACCTACAGCTGTCCAACCGCATATAGAACTCCAGGATGGGAGATTTGGTGTTAGCATCTTTCATTGAAGATGCGTACTCTAGTGCGGTCTGCCTTCCAGAACCTGAAATGCAGTAAAAGGGAGATACACATCATAGTTAAACCACTAACATGTCTGTTACAGGTAAACCATGTAGTTAGTGTGTGCTTCACAAATTACTAACATGCCAGTTTTAGATAAACCATGCAGTTAGTGTTCGCTTCACCTATCACTAACATAGTATTTTTCAAATCTAAATCAGGCTGCAACTAATACAAAATGCGAATATCCTCTAAAATATTGTTAGAATGTCATAAAACCAAATAACACATGTTTGTGCTCTAACCGTTTGGAAAATCTAACTTTAAATGAACTGCTAAATGAAGTTCTTATTGCATTTTAGACATTTATTTTGATACCCATATAAGTTTCAAAAAAATGTCAAAAAGCTTACGGAAAAAAATATTTTCAGAAATATACATGACATTAAAGCATAGCAGTTCTTTTGCAGAAACGTTGGGGGGAGAAATTTCGACAAAATGCACATAAAATAAATTGTTTTGTATTTGTAACAAATAATGTTTATGAAAGTGTTCAATTATCAAAAACTTACAGTAAACTCATACCTTAGTCGAATACCACCGGGGAAAAACGTTTTGCGTGTATATTTATTTATTTATATATAAACGGGGGGAAAATCCCCCTCCTGACAGGGGGCAAATTCGCCACCGACGGTGATTTTACCCCCTCTGTAATGGCGTTTATATGGAACTTATTTGTTCCATTCGGTAAAATGGCGATACCGGGTAAATCTCGTCATAAAAATGTGACATAGAACACCACTATAGTTCTATAACTGACTAGGGCATCCGTGCTTTGAATACGTTAAAGGCCTAGTTTAAGGAATGTTTGGCATGATAATCCCCTGCTGTGCATCTTCTGCTAATTGCACTGCTGTCACAGTAGGGGCCAATTTCCTGTATATTGGTTTAGGGCCATTTAGGGTCCAATATTATACTGAAACCTCCAAAACTGCACAGCAGGATACTCAGATTGGAGATCTGATAAGAAGGCACCAGCAATTAGATTAAGATCAATACACACAGGTTGTGTACTATACACCGATTTGGAGGGGGTCACTTATAGGAGGCTTAAACTAGGCCTTTAAAGACAATTCATATGTTGCTACAAGAGAAAAGATTGCCCTTATGATAAGCTGTATTTTTGCAATCACTGATTTTCATTTAAAAGCCCTATGAGTTGTTTTCCAGAATTCTTTAATTTGTCAATTAATTGGGGCCCCATGAATTGTGCCGTTATGATGATCATTGAACGTATGCATTTAATAGTGAAAACTATGTATACACTGTTTTCAATAGTTACAAAAGAACAACTAATCTCCCACATTGATATTTACAGCAACCATACCTGACAACCAATCTCCCACATTTGCGCAACCAATCTCCAACATTGGCACTACCAGTCTCTAACATTGGCACAACCAGTCTCCCACATTGGCATAACCAGTCTCCCACATTGGCACATACAGCAACCATACCTGACAACCGATATCCCACATTGGCACAACCTGTCTCCCACTTTAGCACAAACAGCAACCATACCTGACAACCGATCTCCCACATTGGCACAACCAGTCTCCCACATTAGCACAAACAGCAACCATACCTGACAAACAGTCTCACACATTCGCACAACCAGTCTCCCACAATGGCACAAACAGCAACCATACCTGACAAACAGTCTCACACATTCGCACAACCAGTCTTCCACACTGGCACAAACAGCAACCATACCTGACAAACAGTCTTCCACATTGGCACAACCAGTCTCCCACATTGGCACAAACAGCAACCATACCTGACAAACAGTCTCCCACATTGGCACAAACAGCAACCATACCTGACAAACAGTCTCCCACATTGGCACAAACAGTCTCCCACATTGGCACAACCAGTCTCACACATTAGCAATAACAGCAACCATACCTGACAAACAGTCTCCCGCATTCGCACAGCCAGTCTCCCACATTGGCACATACAGCAACCATACCTGATAAACAGTCTCACACATTGGCACATACAACAACCAAAACCTCACAACAAGTCTCCAACATTGGCACATACAGCAACCATACCTGAGAAACAGGGGCTTTTGTCCGCCTCCATGGCAACAGTCTTACAAGTCTCCTTGCATTCAGAAAGGCTGCAGGCGTTCCAGACACGCGCACCGAATGCCGTCGATTCCTGCTGGCTGTAAGTTAATGCGTAAATTTTATCAATTTATCACAAATTACTAATTTGAAATTAGTAATAAGCATTATAATTCGGCTGTGCTAACATCAGTAGACTTCTTCAGCCTGGTTAACCTTTTGGTTTGGTTGATTAAATTTTCTGTCTTTATCCAAAAAATGCTATTAACCAATCTAATCATTAAAACAAGCCTTAAGGGCCTTCCACGGTGCAAAAGTCGTTTGAAAGACACAAATTGTTTAAAAAAAGTTTTGAGGTTCAATATTTTGCAGGCAAAATACACATCTCCGTTGCGACATTTGTAGCGGTACTTGTTGATCAGCAACTTTTTCAAAGGAATATTTTATCAGATTACTAATCATTTGCATATTTCTGGAAATGTTTTTATACCAAATGGATATGTTTGGTGTCAAAATAGTCAGTACTACCAAATGTATTGCAATTGGTAACAATGTATTGGGGATTTGTGGTGATTGCAGCTATTTTAAGAACGATATTTTCCGTTTTGAAACCAGTAAATGAATTGAATCCACTAGTTTTTTTTTATTATTTTATTGAACAAAAATATATTTCTTGTTTGAAAAAAATATCATCAAAAACTCTCAAGACATTGCTAATTTAGTAGTCCAAGTAGGCATATTGATCATAGTAATATTGTTGACAGACTTTTCCGAAAAAAATGCTTATGCTTTTTGGTCTAAAATCTGATAAAATTGTCTTTTCCAATTATTGGTCAACTCCATATTACACCAAAACATGTCACAAAATATGTGTTTTTTACTCCATAAAAAGATTGCATGTTCCTCGGAACGTAATTAAACATAAACTTTTGAAATGTGTTTTTTTTTGCCTTCCCCACCCACTTGTGCACTGTGGAAGGCCCATAAACTGTTGATAACCAATTTTTTTTACATATGGATGCAGCTTAACTTCATACAAATACGTAACGAGTACACAAATGATACCTGGATAAGGGTCAGCGATAATGCCCGGAATGGGGGTCAGCGATAATACCCGGATGGGGGTCAGCGATAATGCCCGGAATGGGGGTCAGCGATAATGCCCGGATATGGGTCAGCGATAATACCCGGATGGGGGTCAGCGATAATGCCCGGATATGGGTCAGCGATAATGCCCGGAATGGGGGTCAGCGATAATACCCGGATGGTCAGCGATAATGCCCGGATATGGGTCAGCGATAATACCCGGATGGGGTCAGCGATAATGCCCGGATATGGGTCAGCGATAATACCCGGATGGGGGTCAGCGATAATGCTCGGAATGGGGGTCAGCGATAATACCCGGATGGGGGTCAGCGATAATGCCCGGAATGGGGGTCAGCGATAATACCTGGATAGGGGTCAGCGATAATGCCCGGATATGGGTCAGCGATAATACCCGGGTCAGGGTCAGCGATAATGCCCTGAACGGGGGTCAGCGATAATACCTGTATAGGGGTCAGCGATAATGCCCTGATATGGGTCAGCGATAATACCCGTATAGGGGTCAGCGATAATACATGGAAAGGGGTCAGCGATAATACCTGGATAGTGGTGACTTCAAAGGGGTTCTCACATGGGTCACCATTGTCACAACCGATGTAAGCAAGTAAGTGACATTAATCTCTAAATACCTTTTTTGACAGAAAAGATATGAAAATATGTATTCGCTTATAAAGGACTATGTTATTTTTCTGCTTCCAAACGTGTGTTATATTTTAGATTTGCTTTTATTTTAATGATGCAATCATTGGCCAAAATAGCGTTGCATCGTTCTACAAAATTCCCTCAAGTTGAAATTTTGGCCAAGGATTGCATGATTCAAATACAAGCGATCCGAAATAATGAAATTAGCAATATTTTTTATATCTTTCCTGTCAAAAAATATTTTGAAACTAACGTCACTGACTTGTTTGTTCACATCGGTTGTGACCCGTGTGCGGACCCCTTTTTAAGTTACGTGATTCATCACCCTGTTAATGACAGTTAACTCAATGAGTATTTAATATTACGAATACAAACATGCTGCTTATAGGAATAGTATTCTACATAGTTAAATCAAAGGTTTTGAAATAAAATGAAAATACCAGTCAATGGCTACACAGTTGTCATGTTTACCGGTCTGTATACACTGAGCTGCAATTACAAATTAAGGTTACTGGAATTATAAATCATAACATGTATACATGCAGTATGGTATAATCATAGTTCAAGACTGAATCATCCATTGATGTAATCGTAATAATAGAGAGGATGTTTTTGTAGAATCAAGTTGATGCAATAAAATGACGCACTTTTTAACAGCTATTTCGAGAAATTGGAGAACGTAATGACGTAACATGAGTTCATTTTTTACTCAAACAAGCTTATTTACTAGCGGTCAGTGCTTCCTTGGGATAGTACAGCAGGAAACTGTAACACATCTCGTCATTGGTTGATTCTCCGGAATACGTCATTTCCGTTTTAGACATAGTGTTATACGTGCATGTGACGTTTAGCTCGTGACCTCGACGTACCGTCACTGGATCAAATCTGAAACATATGTGTTGCGAAGCATAAACAAACCCTATCATATCTCATGAATTAGATGGCTTAATACTTTAATTAATATCTTTTGTTTGCAATCAAATTCATTAATTGGAATCCAAATTCTATTTGGAAACGTTTTGAAAGGATTTGCCAGATGCAAACCCCTCCTGGATCCGCAGTGGCCAGCAGCATGTGCCGGATGCGCACCCCTACTGATTTCGCCATTGACCAGCAGTATGTGACGGATGTACACCCGTACCGATTTCGCCAGTGGCCAGCAGTATTTGCCAGTGGTCAAAAGCATGTGTAAGATGAGCACCCTTATTCGATCCGTTAGTGTTAAGCAGCATGTGCCGGATGCGCACCCCTACCGATTTCGCCAGGGGCCAGCAGTATTTGTCGGATGCGCACCCCTACCAATTTTGCCAGTACCCAGCAGTATTTGCCGGATGTGCACCCTTCCTGTTTTCCAGTGGTCAGAACTATGTGCCGTATGCACATCCCTAATAGTTTCGCCAGTGGTTTTCTGTCGTATGTGTATCCCTCTTGGATTCGCCAGTGGCCAGCAGTATTTGGCGGGTGTAAACCCCTCCTGGTGTCGCTAGTGGTCAGCAGCATGTGTAGGTTGGGCACCCTTCCTGAATTTGCCTGTAACCAGGACCATTTAACCGATGCGCACCCCTACTGGTTTCGCCATCGCTCAGTATCATATGCCGTATGCGCATCCCTACTAGTTTCGTCAGAGGTCATCTGTCTTATGTGCATCCCTCCTGGATTTGTCAGTGGCCAAGGCCATGTGCCGGACACATCCCCCCTCCTAGTTTCACCAGTAGTCAGCAGAAAGCGTTGTATCTCTCTCCTGGATTCGCCATGGGTCAGCAGTTTGTGCCGGATACGCACCCTCCTGGATCAGCGATTGGTCAGAAGCTTGTGATCCGTGAGTGATCAGAAGCATGATGTTCAGATGTGTAACCCTACTGGATCCGCAGTGGCCAACAGCTTGCATACTTGTACATGTTTATAGATTAGTTATTAACGCGGACGTTTACATGTGGAAAAAGAGAGTTTGTAAAATGCCAATGTTCGTGTACGCATGGACTACTTTTTGACCTGGATGCTTCGTTGGCATAGTAAGTGTACGATTTACTATTGTAATGTGCAAAATGTGCGTTCCACGTTACACAGAGTAAACTAGTGGACAGTGTTTATATTGTATCACATTTACCTACGGAAGTGCCGTTATATCGACACGTGTAAAAGGACAACGTTCTTTAACACAGAAGCAGAAGAACACAAGTACATGTACTTTAACCTGCACATAGAAGCAGAAGAATATAGGGTTAGGGTTAAAGAATACACGTTCTTTAACGTGTACACAGAAGCAGAATAATACACGTTCTTTAACGTGTACACAGAAGCAGAATAATACACGTTCTTTAACGTGTACACAGAAGCAGAATAATACACGTTCTTTAACTTGTATATAGAAGCAGAATAATACACGTTCTTTAACGTGTACACAGAAGCAGAATAATACACGTTCTTTAACGTGTACACAGAAGCAGACGAATACACGTTCTTTAACGTGTACACAGAAGCAGAATAATACACGTTATTTAACTTGTATATAGAAGCAGAATAATACACGTTCTTTAACGTGTACACAGAAGCAGAATAATACACGTTCTTTAACGTGTACACAGAAGCAGAATAATACACGTTCTTTAACTTGTATATAGAAGCAGAATAATACACGTTCTTTAACGTGTACACAGAAGCAGAATAATACACGTTCTTTAACGTGTACACAGAAGCAGAATAATACACGTTCTTTAACGTGTACACAGAAGCAGAATAATACACGTTCTTTAACGTGTACACAGAAGCAGAATAATACACGTTCTTTAACGTGTACACAGAAGCAGAATAATACACGTTCTTTAACGTGTACACAGAAGCAGAATAATACACGTTCTTTAACGTGTACACAGAAGCAGAATAATACACGTTCTTTAACGTGTACACAGAAGCAGAAGAATACACGTTCTTTAACGTGTACACAGAAGCAGAAGAATACACGTTCTTTAACTTGTACACAGAAGCAGAATAATACACGTTCTTTAACGTGTACACAGAAGCAGAATAATACACGTTCTTTAACGTGTACACAGAAGCAGAAGAATACACGTTCTTTAACTTGTACACAGAAGCAGAATAATACACGTTCTTTAACTTGTATATAGAAGCAGAATAATACACGTTCTTTAACGTGTACACAGAAGCAGAAGAATACACGTTCTTTAACGTGTACACAGAAGCAGAAGAATACACGTTCTTTAACTTGTACACAGAAGCAGAAGAATACACGTTCTTTAACTTGTACACAGAAGCAGAACAATACACGTTCTTTAACGTGTACACAGAAGCAGAAGAATACACGTTCTTTAACTTGTACACAGAAGCAGAAGAATACAAGTTCTTTAACTTGTATACAGAAGCAGAATAATACACGTTCTTTGACTTGTACATAGAAGCAGAATAATACACGTTCTTTAACGTGTACACAGAAGCAGAAGAATACACGTTCTTTAACTTGTACACAGAAGCAAAAGAATACAAGTTCTTTAACTTGTACACAGAAGCAGAAGAATACACGTTCTTTTCGCACCCTTTCTAGTGTATTCCATAAATAGAAAAACAAACCTTGCAGCAGTAGTTTTGGTAATTAATACATGAATGATGTCCATTCTTAGTCATTCATTTTAAATAATTATAGTTAGTGTCATTTTGATACAACGTAAAAGTTGAATCGCCAAAAGTATATGTTTTTGTTTAATTTGATCTCCCTTTGTAACAAAATTTTAACGTCATAAACACATTTGGAACGATACTAGAATTGAATAACTGAATCAAAATGTCGGTACGTACATGTAGAAGATCGGCGCGTTGAAGTCGTATGTTGGATCCCGGGCAAGGTCGGTTAGGGTACCGGTCGCCGGGTCATACACCTGCGACAAAATGGCCGCGCCTGCACCCGTAGAAACAATACATTAATGTTTTTGTCCGTACATCCAATGTCGTACTGGATTTGGGCTTCGGCTTGATAGCTCTAACTTGGATTTACTTTAAGTAGGGCATGGTTTGTATTCAAATAAAAAATAATCTCTGTATGACAATTATGTCTTCATTATTTACCAAGTGCTTAACATTTAGTACCTAAGAGATGCATATGGTTAAACGCCCCCGCAATCTTAAATTCATTGTAGTTCTCTTCATAGATCCGTTCTGCGCATGCACCGGAACAATGCCCTGTAGCTGTGTATGCGGGATTTCGGGGCGGAAGTTGGAGGACGTTCTGACCAATCGTGAAGATGCCCGCATTGTTCGGCCGTTTGTTAGGAGTCAGGGACAATATGAACCCGGAATTGTCTACGTAGCTGTCAAATAGCAGCTGGTTGTCCCAGTGAATCTGTAATAAAAAATGAACGTGGAAATACGTTACATGGTACATAGACAGCAAGGCGTTATTCCTGTGTTATGTGAACGATAGGGTACCGACGAAGTGATTTGAAACAGCCATAACTCACCTCAAACAGGACCTGTGTATACCCGCCAATGCCGACAGCGAATCCGATTTCGTCGGGCAGGCAGAGCCCAAGGGAGCCAACAGCCCAGATGGCTATAATGTCCTCACATCCGAGCTGGTCGCCCATGAAGCACTGGTAAGGGGCAGCCTTGTGTTTGTCCGTGGTTCGGGCTGGACATGTGAGATAAAATATTTAATTAAGTAAGAGAACATTCATGATACAGAACGTTTACGGTTACTAGAACTATGTTTTCTATGTAGCCGGTGCCTTCTTCTATCTTCGATCGTACTTAAAACTGATATCTCCTTTGGTATGATACTTCTCTATAGTATTGATAGTAGTCGTAGTCGTAGTAGCAGTAGCAATGACAGCAGCAGCAGTAGTCGTAGTAGAAGTAGTGATAGTAGCAGCAGTAGTCGCAGCAGCAGCAGCAGTCGCAGCATTAGTATTAGCAGCAGCAGTAGTAGTATCAGTAGTAGTAGTAGTAGTAGTAGTAGTAGTAGTAGTAGTAGTAGCAGTAGCAGTAGCAGTAGCAGTATCAGTAGCAGCAGCAGCAGCAGAAGCAGGAGTAGGAGTAGTATCAGTAGTAGTAGTAGTAGTAGTAGTAGTAGTAGTAGTAGTAGTAGTAGTAGTAGTAGTAGCGGCAGCGGCAGCGGCAGCGGCAGCAGCAGTAGCAGTAGCAGTAGTCTTAGCAGTAGCAGCAGCAGTGGCGGTGGTGGTGGTGGTGGTAGTAATGATGGTAGTGGTGGTGGTGGTAGTAGTACTAGTAGCAGCAGCAGTATTAGTATTAGTAGAAGTAATAATAGTTGTAACAAAAACAGAAGAAGTAGCAGTAGCAGCAGAAGCAGTTAAGCAGTTGCTGGAGCAGCAGCAAAATCAGAAGTAGAAGAAGGAAAAGCAGTAGCAGAAGCAAAAGCAGAAACAAAATCAGAAGTAGAAGTATAAAATCTTGTGCAATGATACGCACCATCCGGGCTACATCCCCTGATGATCATGTGATGGGCCACAGTCGGGTTGACGATGTTCGGGATGGCCGCTATGAGGTGATTGGCACCAGAGGTCGCCGATTCTGGTAAGTCAAACGCTTGGCACATGTAAGTCGTCTTCTGACCCGGAACATGGGTTCCCGGAGCGAACGCTATGCTAATGTTAAATACATCTGAAATGCAGGGAATATCAATTGTGAAGTTGGTGATTGGATGTACAGAAATAATGAGCAGGCATTCGTTTGCATGTTTCCATTCAAACGTTGTGAAATCCAATTATAGATCATTAAACAAAGCACCTTGTTGTCTGATGGCGTCACACTCGAATCCCTGATGATCACAGTCAAGGAACGCGTTCTTGTCCGCACAGATCGGGCTGTCAAGGGGCTCACAGATGCCTACAATGATCATAGGTTATATGTCAGATGTAATGCTGATAAACGTCATCGAATCAATGTTTTCGATACAAATATGTATATGTAATCTATTTAGTTTGCATATACATGTATATAACAGTCAAAGAAACCTTATTATCTCCAATGGTCAAAAGATTTATCAATGGCTTTACTTCAGAGTTGCCTTTATGTAATATTAATACATGCAACTACATTTGTAATATGGA
Organism: Mya arenaria; assembly: GCF_026914265.1. Classification (NCBI taxonomy): domain Eukaryota; kingdom Metazoa; phylum Mollusca; class Bivalvia; order Myida; family Myidae; genus Mya; species Mya arenaria. The sequence goes on from NC_069127.1 coordinate 80,481,909, forward strand.
GGGCTTTATTATACGTGTTCGTGAGTGTACTACTTGTTCTCTCTTTCGCCTTCTTGTTGAGGAAACAATCGCGCTCGTTTAACGAAACCGAGAACAGTCATTCATCTCACTTTACTACGTGCACGTTTTCTTGATGACCACGCAGGAAGGAGTGTCGGGCACAGTACAAATGATATAATCATAACCCATATCAACCAAGCGCGACCGGAACTAACCTGGATGCGAGGATGCAGCCTTGGAAGGTTCGGTGCCAATTGTCCACGTGCATTCCGGGTCCCCGAGCTCCTCTCCGTTCGTTCGTCCATCTCCATCCGAGTCCTTGTTGCAGATGGTCTCGTTCCAGACCTGGCAACCGGATGTTAAGTAAGTACAGTGTGTGTGTGTGTGTGTGTGCGTGCGTGCGTGCGTGCGTGCGTGCGTGCGTGCGTGCGTGCGTGTGTGTTTCGTAGGGGTGGGTAATCTTGACACACAGTACCAAGTCTTGCAGATTGGGTTTTTAAAGTCCCATACAAAATATTATGCACTAGTCAATTGTAACCACGCCCCCCCCCCCCCCCCAGGTTCGGGGGTTTACCGGGGATAGCCGGGGAAATGGGTCGTATTTATACCTTCCAGGTGGCCCCGCAGTGCCGGGTAAATGCGGTGGTTTTGTCTTCGCGCCAAATATAGCGGGGAATGGTCCTTACCTATGGTCCCTGGGGTGCGGGGGGGGGCAGTTGGCGGGGATTTAACCAGCAGTTCGTCTCCGCAGAGCGGGGTTTTTACCCGGGCTTGGCTGGACCGAAAGTCAAAGTCCCCGCTATTCCCCGGACCTGGGGGAGCCGTGGTTACAATTGACTGGTGCATTACTATGAAAACAACAGTGGCAAACTCAGTAGTCAAAACAGTTACAACTGACCTCGTCTTTAAGCACAAAGTTCAAGCATGGCCCGGATTTACCTCCACTGATACACACACAGAATAAAAAAAACAAACAACAATGACATTTTACATTTTAATTTATTACAAATCAAAATAGCATACAACCCATCGTGAACTGATCGATCCTGGCATATCGTGTGCGACTTTGCGTGATGTATGTCTTGTTCATACCTGCTCAACCCACACCACCAGTACCCTCGGTGCTAACAGTAAATGGAGGTGTGCGTCTTCTGACGATGGAGCGATACGTGAATTTGATATTGCTTGAGGTATGTGTTGTCAGTGTTTATTTCATACATTTTTTCAAGAATGGATACTGTATTGCCAAGATTCTTTGTTCAATGTAAGGTGGAAGTACGAGCTCGTTGTTAATTAAAGCTGCACTCTCACAGATATACCATTTTTACAACTTTTTTTATTTTTTTGTCTTAGAAAGAGCAATTTTTGCGTAAATATCTGCAAACCAATGATATATTATTGCTGACAAAATATTCAGATCGTAGATTTTCATATTTCCGTTCGAAAATTAATGTTTACTAACGGTTTAAGAAAAATGCATTAAACATCAATTTTTAACTTAAATATAAAAATCTGCGATCTAATATTTTGTCAGCAGTCTTATATAACTGGTTTCCATTGATTTTCGCAAAAATTGGCTCGTTCTAAGACAAAATAAAAGTTGTCAAAACGTTCAAATTGTGAGAGTGCAGCTTTAAAAGTGAAAGTAGACCGCATTTCATATTATTTCAAGTGAAAGTATACCGCATTTTCATGTTATTTCAAGTGAAAGTAGACCGCATTTCCATGTTATTTCAAGTGAAAGTAGACCGCATTTTCATGTTTTTTCAAGTGAAAGTAGACCTCATTTTCATGTTATTTCAAGTGAAAGTAGACCTCATTTTTATGTTATTTCAAGTGAAAGTAGACCTCATTTTCAAGTTATTTCAAGTGAAAGTAGACCGCATTTTCATGTTATTTCAAGTGAAAGTAGACCTCATTTTCAAGTTATTTCATGTGAAAGTAAACCTCATTTTCAAGTTATTTCAAGTGAAAGTAGACCGCATTTTCATGTTATTTCAAGTGAAAGTAGACCTCATTTTCATTTTATTTCAAATCGTCAATGCAAAATCAGTTAAAAATTCCCAAAACAAAGTATGAAGGATTCTACTGTCGTAAATTAACTTTATCTGAACTATCGTAAATTAAGGCTCTTTAAAATTACAAAATTTAATGTGGGTCGGGAAGGCCTTAAATCAAAACTGTGACCATTCATTTGTCCTTGAGTTTTGAGGTTAAATATTTTTCAATATCGTTAGCTATATGGAGTTTAACAATTTATATATATTTCTAATCTTTTATCAGACTTTTTGTTGAAATTCCGTTTGCCTCATTTATATCTATAACGTATTGAGTATAATATTCTGTTGTAATCGGTATAATATAGCGTCGTTCCGAAGACGGTCATCGTCGGATACCCCCGATACCCCGATACACACTACGCTATACATCGTCGGATACCCCCGATACACACTACGCTATACATCGTCGGATACCCCCGATACACACTACGCTTTACATCGTCGGATACCCCCGAAACACACTACGCTTTGCATCCCCGATGCACACTACGCTATACATCGTCGGATACTGCCGATGCACACTACGCTATACATCGTCGGATACCCCCGACGCACACTACGCTATACATCGTCGGATACCCCCGACGCACACTACGCTATACATCGCCGGTTACCCCCGACGCACACTACGCTATACATCGTCGGATATCCCCGACGCACACTACGCTATACATCGTCGGATACCCCCGACGCACACTACGCTATACATCGTCGGATACCCCCGACGCACACTACGCTATACATCGTCGGATACCCCCGACACACACTACGCTACACATCGCCGGATACCCCCGATGCACACTACGCTACACATCGCCGGTTACCCCCGATGCACACTACGCTCCACATCGTCGGATACCCCCGATGCACACTACGCTACACATCGTCGGATACCCCCGATGCACACTACGCTTCACATCGTCGGATACCCCCGATACACACTACGCTTTACATCGTCGGATACCCCCGATGCACACTACGCTATGCTTCGTTGTGTACCGTGGGCATTCGGCTAAGAAAATCTCGTAATCATGAATAATTAATGAGGCAGTTTCATTGGTTCCGCAAAGTACCAGATGCTTAACGGTTGAAAATCTTTCAGGCGATTGCCGGTGTTGAACCGGGTCCGCCTTCTCAGTACAATAATATATGGCAGTTGTCAAGACCACACTGCCACGGAGGCTACTTACACTGTGATGTAATTGAACAATATTTGAGTGTAACTTGCGAATTCATTGGAAGAAGAGTTTTCTCTCCTGCCTCATGCATATTCATTAAAACGAGATTTTGTCAGTCAATTGTCCAACGGTATGTGTATGAAGTGAAACGGATAAAGTACCGTGGTTGCCGAATTGTAACGGAAAAAAGTACCGTGGTTGCCGTGGTTGCCGAAGTGTAACGGGAAAAAGTACCGTGGTTGCCGAAGTGTAACGGGAAAAAGTACCGTGGTTGCCGAAGTGTAACGGGAAAAAGTACCGTGGTTGCCGACGATTGAAGACGGTTTGTATCCGAACAACTCCTTCAACATCATTGACCTGCAAGTGCTAAAACATTCGAGAATATCACAATGCATGAAACATGTAGGCTTGTACAAGGTTGAACCACAAGCATACAATAACTTGACTTTTTGCAGATGTTGTGTTTTGGTTCTTCCATCCCACCTTTTGCCTTGTGGTGTTACATTAACGTTCCCATAACCCATTGGGCAACTTGAATACTAAATAGACTGTAATTGACAGTTTATTAAGGTTTGTACAGTTTTCACCGTCTCCTTGCCGACTTACTTAAAAGACAACTTAAAATTAAGCCTTAAATTTCAATTCGTCGTGGTATAAATCTCCAACGGAAAGTTTTTGATTCGGAGATTACAGCGCAAATCTTAACTTGTCCACCCATAATTTAGCACGAAATGCAGACATTTAAACATGTTTATTTCATTTTTCAACTTTTCATGGGACATTAAAGTGACTCGCTCATGTTTTAGGACCAAAAATTAGATTTCCCTGTAATGCATCTGAAACCACTTATTTTATTATTATTTTACTCTATGATATTGAAATTGCAGAAAAATACAGTTATAGCATAACAAAGTATTTTGGTTTAAGTGGGGTTCGAACCCACGCCGGTAAAGTCAAGAAAAAAAAAAGAAAACTGCCGACTAGTCGACACGGCCACCGGGACTTTATGAAATGCGGAAGATATGTTGACCTCTTAACGATACATTGATAATAAGTGATAATGTCAACCAAACAATCACGCAAAACCACAGCCGTAATTAATTTTAAATCGCGTTAAAAACGCGAATGAAAATTGTGGTCTTCAAAGACATATTTGAGTAAATATCAACATTTGTTGAAGGGTTACAGCTTTTGGCTTTTTTGATACTCCTGATTTGCGACACTTTATTTCGTAATAAAAAAGTGCATTTTACAAACCATGAGCGAGTCACTTTAAACGGCGACAAATTGAAATTAAAAGCTCAATTTGAAGTTGTGGCGTTTATGTTATAACGACAAGTATAACAATTCAGCTAAAATTGATACCTGACGCCGAACAATTTATCGTGCAAAATGTCAACTTGTTGGACCTATAATCTGGCGCGAAAAGTTGCAAAAAACTAGTTTTAATTTCTACCTTTCGTGCTAAATCATGGGTCGACAAGTTGACGTTTACGCGAAAATTTATCGAATCAAAAAATCTCTTTAACTTTTGTGGGAAATTCAGATCGCGTGAAGTTGAATTTTAAAGCCCAGTTTGAATTGGTCGTCGATCAGTCGATTTTGACAAAGGGTTCAGTAAGACATAAATTTCCCGATAGCATGACAAGCTTATGCACCAGTCAATCGTAAAAACGCCCCCCCCCCCCGGTCCGGGGAATAGCGGGGACTTTGACTTTCGGTCCAGCCAACCCCGGGTAAAATCCCCGCTATGCGGGGACGAACTAATGGTAAAATCCCCGCAAAATGTCCCCGCACCCCAGGTCCCCGCTATATTTTGCGCGAAGACAAAACCACCGCATTCACCCGGCACTGCGGGGACACGTGAAAGGTAAAAAGACGGCCCATTTCCCCGGCTATCCCCGGTATACCCCCGGACCTGGGGGGGGGGGGCGTGGTTACAATTGACTGGTTCATTATTTGTACAGACCAATGCCATGTGATTTCCACATAAATATACATGTACTTGAATAGAGTTTTTAGGTTTTACTGACGTCCATTTATTTTGAGTGACAGAACGATGAATAATGCAATATTTTTACGAAAAACTTCTATAAATAAAGTCAAATAAATAATTACGTAGTTATTGCTTTTGAAGTCTAATCCAAATAGGTTCCTTGGTGTGCCTCCTTCCGACGTCTGGTGCCCGACCCCGTCCCAAGTCCTCCTCATGTCACAGGGGTTTGGTACTCCCTTGCCATTAGGGATCCGATCCCGGAAAACCTCATAACTCGTTACTGCACATGCGCAATACGCGAGGATAATACAGCGGAACCTTCATAAACAACAAATGATTTGCATACATCAGTCACAGTCTGAGGCTTCTCAAATGTTACAGGGATATTCCATCCTCAGTCGTTGTAAAACTCTATAATACCATCAAAGTCAATTTTGATTATATATCTTTTGAACCCGATTTTTAGAATTACAATGTTTGCAATAACACTTATATAAGTCGACAAGATAGCTCAGCTTGTAGTCTTTTTATAGCTCATAATCCAGGATCAATGGTTAGAGCCCCACACTCATTCGTAATGCACTAGCTAATTGTAACCACGCCCCCCCCCCAGGTCCGGAGGTTTACCGGGGATAGCCGGGGAATGGGCCTTGTTTTTACCTTTCAGGTGGCCCCGCAGTGCCGGGTGAATGCGGTGGCTTTGTCTTCGCTTTAAATATAGCAGGGAATTGACCTTACCTAGGGTCCCTGGGGTGCGGGGGCATTTGGCGGGGATTTTACCATCTGTTCGTTCCCGCAGGGTGGGGATTTTAGCCGGGGTTGGCTGGACGGGAAGTCAAAGTCCCCGCTATTCCCCGGACCTGGGGGCCGTGGTTACAATTGACTGGTGCATAACAACACAGCACATCTTTATTGTATATGTTAAGATATTTCTTGCAATCATAATTTTTAAATGGAGATATCAAAAGATTTTTTTTGAATTCGATTTGTATTGCCTGTGAACAGAATTGTAAACAAATCACCATTCACCATGCACATTCACCATACAGAAGATATGCAAGAGCAAATAAATATCCGTGTGGCACTCTAGGATTAAAAAGATGTAGTTATGCAACATTGTTGTATTGATTGAGTGTGCTTTTTTATATCATTTTCAAGTTATTGTATCTATGAGACAAAAGTATCTACTTACATGTTAATTAATATCCTACGGATGCGCAGTCCAAGATTTTAAGTTTGATCTAGATATAAATACGCCGCACTTCAAGCTCGCTGCGTGTTATATAGACTGTCTATAAGTATTGTCATATATACTGAACCCCGTGATTTAAGTCTTGTGATGCGATCAGTAAATAGCAATGTTAGAAACAGAAAAATTGGGTAAATATATTGCCCTTTAGTGCAATAAGGTGCCATGTAAACTTTTTATGATTCCGAGATAATTGCATTTAGACGTTTAATTACTTTAACTCAATCTAAAACTCAAGCAATGTTTTGCGCACTCTCAAATATTTACATTCGCTCTAGACTTTCCGAACGATAAAAATGCAATTCATAACACAAAAATTACTACGCGAGGTTTTGCATTTTTGTCCTTTAATTGTAACACACATGTTATCGGCTTGTTTTCATTTTCTCTTTGATGTTTTATTAAGATATTTTTTATAAATATGCATTTTGTTTTTGTTCAGAAAAGTGTATGTATGAAATAATAACGGAAAATAAATGTGCGAAGTGAAAATTAATGGCACCTCTATCAGCTGCAATTGACAGCCAAAACAAACCTGGCGTGCATCGCTACAAATTAAGACGATTTTATTTAATGAATTTGGAATCGGATTCGTTGTTTAAGATTTAGGAAATGCTTTTTGTTGAGGAAAAAATTTCGTCAATATATTTAAACAAATGAAACCATATACTTGAAACATGCACCACCCAAAAGGCGATTCAAAGCAGTTGAAGAGAATAGAATACAGCAGATTACAGGTCAGTATCATATGCTTCATTTTAACAAAGCAAATGGCCATAAGTTTGCATATATCGTCTGGCAGCCTTTCTCTAATGGTGGTCTTTTGCCGCCAATCAAGTACAACAATGTGTACCATATTGTTCGTGCAACAGATGTTTAAATACGTGGAGGTACGGATAATATCCCCCCCCGGATGATTGCCCCCCCCCCCCCAGACATTAGCCCCTAGGACCATAGCCCTCCCGGAAGATAGCCCCCCTTCTTAGTGAAAAAACGGACGATATCCCCCCAATATTAAAATGCATATTATAACCAGTTAATTTAAGCAAATTTGCAAAACAATGATTTTTATTATAAAATGAAACAACCCAAAGGCATAAATCAATGAAAAAAAATCATGAATAGTGAAAAATAAACGGAAAAAGCATGTGATTTTACAATGAAACATTTATTATTTTAAAAGTTAATTGTTTTCTCTGTTATTTGTTGACTAAGCACTTTTTTAATAATCTTTAATCAGTAAGTTCTCACCTTTAATTATCATTTGCATTGACCTTTAATTATTTAATAGGGTGATAATCCTTAATGCGATAATGACATTATATGTTTTATTTCTTTTGAAGATGTTTTAGTGCAATCCAGTCTGCCTTATCAGGGTAGTGTTAGAAGTTTATACTCCGGGTCCCGGCGTGAGCACATTGAAGGGTCCCAGAGTGACAGTTCAACCACCGCACACCTATCCTGGGCGGTGAACCAGTACCAGGTGCCTTCACTACTGCAAGGAACTGCCAGCTTCTGCATATGCCAGGGGCAGTGGTACAGTGCGAATGGTCGTAGAAAGGATTTCATAACCAATCACAACAGAAGTGACCTGGTCCGCCCGGGAATCGAACCCGGGTTGTCCGATTAACAGTCAAACGCTCTACCGACTGAGCTAACCGGGCGGACTGTATTATCAGGGTATGCACTGTTTGAAGTGTAACTATAGGTTTTGTTCGCTGAACACTTGATTCACAAGTCTGTATAGAGAACCAGAAAAGGACCACTAAATGCCATTTTTTTATGTTTTATGAGTTTTATGAATATGCAAATTTAAAAGAGTGTATATATGTTAAGTCATTTATATATATGCAGGGGGGCTATTGTCTGGGGGGCTATTGTCTGGGATGGCTATCATCCGGGGGGGATATGGTCCTAGGGGCTAATGTCTGGGGGGGGGGGCAATCATCCGGGGGGGGGAATATCATCCTACACTCAAATACATGTTATGGTAACAAATAGAAACACATACTAAATCAAACTCACATCTTCAATTTATTTTATTAGTTGATCATCATGCAATTATAAGGGATAAATTCCTAACCTTAACCAAGACCAACTATCAAAATAAATTGACGATATATATCCCAGGGCTTCTAAAAACCGGCAATTTGCCGGTCTGGACCGATTTTGAACAAGCCAGACCGATTTCAGTTTCAAAAAGTGTAAAAAAAATCGGTCCGAAATTTTCTAATTTTGTTTGTAATTTCGGTCCAAAACGACTAAGTCAGTAAGAGATGTAGAAATTGTAATACACAAACATTCATGGGTCATTCACACATTCAAAACTACGTCCAATAGGTCATAAAAGTGTCTTGGTTACCATGAGACCGATGCGACCAGCTGCTTTTTCCGCTACGCTGATCACTCTATAGCCTATCTGCAGACACTTGCAATCAGTCCAATCACGTGTTTTGGTATAAGCAGAAGACACTATGTGTAACTATGTGTTAATTATCTGCTTGCAGCTTTCCTGATTAAGTGTTAAAATCGGTCCATATTTTCACATGGCAATATGCTATATCGTCGTCTATCATTACATGATATCCGTTTGTTGATTACAAAACGGTTAAATTTAAATTGTTATAAAGAACCATTGCTGGTTAAGAACGGCTTTAAAGATAAATGCATGTCATTGTTAATCCGTGAAAGCATTAAAATACCGAATTAATTAACGTAATAATATTTAGGATATCAACAGCGATACGCTTGATTAACTACATAGTCTGACAGCTGAGTCCGCCGCTTACGTCATATTTATTCGCATTCGGAACTCCTCGGCCATTTTTTCAAAAACAACCTCGGATGTATATGGACGGTTTACATACTTAACGAGGCCAACAGTGTTCTATACAACGAACATCAGTATAGTGGCGACGGTGACGTCGCTCAAGGCGGGGGGAACATGGCGACCGGAGGTAAACACGACGGTTACACTGATCTCAGTGATAAAGTTGACAAAGTGTTGTCTGTCATGACAGAAATGAAAACCACACAGGAAGGAATGAAACGCACCCTGGAAAGCAAAATTGACACTCTAAGAAATGATATGATGAGAAACATTGATTCTAAACTAAAATCGCTCAAGAATGAAATATCGCTTGACATAGGCAAAGAGACTAGTCGCATTGATGAGCTTATGGCCTCTATGAAGGACGTCCAAGTTCGCATACGAGCTGTCGAAGATGGTGTGTTAGCCCCGGCCGACTTGCCCCCGCGCAATGTAAATCGTCTGAATGACCCTGACTTCTGCATTATTGCCACTGGGATACAGAAGCATGACGGCGAGGATCTTCTTGAAAAGGCAAATAACCTAATACGTGCATTGGGCGAAGAGGTTTCTTCCCGCGTATCTATAACGGGAACAGTACGTCTACCAAGCAAAATTCAAGGAAAACCGGGACCTTTGAAAATCAGCTTTGGCGAAATTCAAGAAAAGGTACTCGTTCTCAGAAACAAAATGAAGCTGAAGGACATTGAAACTTATCGCGACGTGTTCATTAAGAGCAGCAAATCCCACGCAGAAAGACTCATAGAGCTCAACGCAAGGACACTTCTTCGCCATCTCCCACAGGGCGCCAACTACCGTGTTGATGCCAACGGACGCATCCGCGCCCGTCCCGACCAGCAGCCCACTGCCCCACGTGATGGTAACTAGGATGCACCCCGTCCCATTGGAACGTCCGTCCATATTGTACATATTAACGTTTGCGGATGGACAAAAGACAATGAAAATCTTCGTGTTGCATTAATCAACTCATTTGATGCTGATATTATCTCCGTTTGCGAAACTCATTTACCTGACAGAAATGTATTAGAGGTTGAGGGATATTCATGGTTTGGCTTCAATAGAACCGAAATTCACAGAAATGCACCCAAAGCGTCTGGCGGTGTCGGACTTTTGGTAAAACAGCGGATTATAAATGACTATGATGTTAGCGTGGTTGACCGAGCCTACGACGGAATTCTAGCTGTTAACTTCACAAATAAAGCTACGCAGTCCGATTTTATTGTATTCTCGTGCTATTTGCCACCGGAAGGATCCACACGAGGACGAGATGCGCAGGGCTTCTTTGCGCATCTTCTAACGCAGATATACGCGCATGCAAACTGTGACCAGATGGTTATATGTTCGGACTTTAACGCCAGGATAGGCTCATTATCAGATTTACTTAATGAATGCGACTCCATACCGGAGAGAAAGGTTATTGATAAAACTGTAAACCAGCACGGCCATGATTTCGTTGAATTCCTATGTGACTCCAAGTTCTGTGTATTAAACGGCCGTTTTCAACGTGATCTAGATAACTTTACGTCTATTTCGAGAAAAGGGAAAGCTGTTGTGGATTTTATTTGTGTCCCACACGATATTTATCAGCGCTGTAAAGACTTTAAAGTTATAAACCCCCATGACATTATTGATCAACAAGGATTACAGGGATTATTGAGTGAGCGTTCACGCGTTCCTGATCACTGCGCATTAAGTGTAAATATTGACACGGGCTATAGTGCACCTTTATCTGGTACAAATACTGCTACAGAGACCCCCCGCGAAGCTCGATTTAACCTTCGGCGTATCCCGTCTGACTTCATGGACAGTGAGAGGGTCAGAACTGCTTTACTTTCTCTTATCATGCAAATAGAAAACTCAAGGGAGACTCAAGAATCTATTGACAGTCTATACACAACTCTTTGCGATGTGATTTTGGTTGAAATGAATGATAAAATTCCGAAATTGTCAAGTTCAAAAAGAACATCAAAAAGACTGAAACACACAAAACCGTTCTGGAACAACGAATTGCAAGATCTTTGGAATGAACTCAGAGAACGTGAAAATAGATTCCTTAAGTGCAGGGATGACAGGACATTAAGAGTACGTCTGCACTCGGAATATGTTACAGCCAGGAATAAGTTTGACAAGACTCTCCATAGAACAGAACGTGTTTATAGAAAGGACAAAGCCATTGAAATCGAGACCTTTGAGGCAAATAACCCCAAAGAGTTTTGGAGCAAAATCAAAGCGCTGGGACCACGGAGAGACTCGCGCATCCCTACTGAAGTGTACGAAGCCGACGGATCTGTTACGAGTGATGAAAACAGAGTGTTTGACCGGTGGAAAGAGGACTTCAAAGACTTGTACAATTGCCAGGAATTTGATAATTTCGACAATGAACATTACAACCGTGCAAAGTTACATAAACTGTTACTTGAGAACAATATAAATGATCCCCTATATGAAACGAACGAATCATTGAATAACAACATTTCATTAGAAGAGATAGCATTTATGATACAGAAATGTAAATCTGGTTCGGCCTGCGGAATAGACAATTTACCGTATGACGTATTGAAAAATCCACCAGTTATTGCCGTGCTGCAGCAATTATTTCAATTAGTGTTCGACACCAGCATTATCCCTTCAATATGGAGAAAGGCTATTATTTACCCAATACTTAAGGATCCTCAATCTGATAAACGAATACCAATGAACTATAGAGGGATTAGCCTTTTGTCTTGCGTTAGCAAAATGTATACTGCATTTTTGAATAAACGGCTCTCGAAGTACCTTGAAATTGAAAATCTTCTTGCGGATGAACAAAACGGATTTCGGGCAAATAGATCGTGTGAAGATCATGTATTCACCTTAAATAGTGTTGTTAGAAACAACAAGAACGTCTTTGCGGCATATATCGACCTGCGACGTTGTTTTGATTATATTGATCGAGACATGCTATTGTACAAACTGTTGCTGACTAGAGTAGATGGAAAGTTCTACAACTCTGTCAAGAATATTTATGCCAGTTCCTCATCTTGTGTCCGGATAAATAACTCTCACACCGACTGGTTTGACTGTGTAACAGGCGTGAAACAGGGCTGCACGTTGTCGCCGACACTTTTTGCCATCTTCGCCAACGATCTCGTCAAGGAAATAAATGACCTGGGCTGTGGCGTAGCTATTGGAGAAAATCAGGTATCAATGCTCATGTACGCTGATGACATAGTGCTTATGGCCGACAGTGAGGAAAAATTGCAGTCAATGCTAGATGTTCTCAACAGCTGGTGTAAACGTTGGCGTGTGATGATTAATACGTCAAAATCAAAATGCATGCACTTCCGGAAAGGACGTACTCAACGAACACAGTTTAATTTTCACATCGGTGAAAATGTCCTTGAAATCGTGGACAAATACAAATACCTCGGTATCGTTTTCCAAGATAAAGGCGACTTCTCGTTCACTTGTGAAGGTCTCTCAAAAGGGGCCGGCAGAGCACTTGGAAGTGTCATCAGTAAAGTACACACACTGAAGGACCTTGGATTTAAACCCTATGAAAAATTGTATAACGCATGTGTTGTACCCGTCATGGATTACTGTAGTTCGGTGTGGGGATACAAGCAATTTCAATCATCGGATAACGTCCAAAACCGTGCCCTACGTTACGCTCTTGGTGTTCATCGATTTGCTCCAATACCCGCCCTAACCGGGGACACCGGATGGATTCCCACCCGCTACCGCAGATGGAGTAATATGCTACGCCTCTGGAATAGACTCGTGCTAATGGACCGAGACCGGCTATGCGCGCAAGTATTTGAAACGGACTATAACAGATGTACTACAAACTGGTCAAGCGAGGTCAAGGAGATCATGATGCATATCGGATTATTGGATAAATTCAATGCTAAGCTACCTGTTGAAATCCCGACTGTGCATATGCTTGTGCGAAATCATTACATTAATAACATTTGGTCAACAGATGTAGGATCCATGCCAAAACTACGAACATACCGTGAATTTAAACAAGAATTTAAATGTGAAACGTATTTGAGCTTGGCTCTTAAGAAGAACGAACGTTCATTACTTGCTCAATTTAGGACTGGTATATTGCCACTACGAATAGAAACAGGTCGTTATTTAGGTGAACCAGTCAACTCCAGACTCTGTAAACTTTGTGATTCCCAAGAAGTGGAAAACGAGTGCCATTTTGTCCTGAAATGTCAATTGTACAATGCTCCAAGAACTACATGTTTAGGACCACTTATGTCCAACGATGAATTTGTAAACCTCTCTGATACAGGCAAAATCACATATCTCATGCAAAAACATGTCAGACAGTTAGCAAAATATATTGTGAAGGCATACACCATAAGGAGAAATACGTTATATTCTTAACGCATGAATGACATTGTGTTTCTATTCAATATACATGATAATGTTTATTTATTTTGCCTCCATATTTTTGCACATGTACACGTTTGCTTTCGCTTTTTTCATTTAATCTTTATCGAATGAAATTATTACCTCTTTGAACAATCTCCATATTTATAACTCATAGATGCTACATATGTATAAACTTGATTATCTATACCAGATTAACTGCACTGTAACATACAAATTTAAAAATGTATATCTATAAATATATGCTTTACATAACGTTAATATTTAGGTGACTTATAGGTCCGATGGGCCGGGTGTAAAATGTACTATATGTTTGTATTGAAAATGTAATTATGTTATATACACATGTCACTATAATAAACAATTTACTTACTTACTTACTTACTTAAAAAGTGGTACGTTTAAGTCCGCTGCAAATAGATCGCGTAGTAATCTTATTTAGTAGTTAAAATTTATGACTTAACTCTTGGGAATCGTAATTATGTTTGCAATAATACACTTCACTGGCAATCAATTTAAACTGAGAGCAATGAATACAACTCTTAAACACTACATTTAATTAATGCTTTTATTCAAAAAAATACGGACTACTTCAACAGATGTACCGGCATACATCCGAGGTTGTTTTTGAAAAAATGGCCGAGGAGCTCCGAATGATTTATTCGCAGTAATGAAAAAATCGTTGTCGGTATCACACTTTAAGCTTGTTGCCCCGATTATAAATCAAGATTTATACCATTATTCAAGATTATCAGTTGAATGTTGACCGACTAAAGAAGCATTAAGCAAATAAATCATAATACTGTTTCACTTTTTGTCATCTGACCGCCTCCCGACAGCCACAGTTAATTACGATCGCAGTCTTGTTAGATTCGCCGCTGAACTCGATGAGAATCTCATTTGAATTAAACTTGTATCAATGACTATCCGAATCGGCTATGCTGGCTCTAGAGCCCTCTTACGAATTGCCACATCGCAAAAAATATTGACAGAAAAGACGTCGCGAAAATGTATGACATATCTATAAAATCGGACTACAGGTCTTTCTTTTTTTGAGGTGGAGGGATTTTTTTTTTTGGGGGGGGGGGTCGTCGCCGGGTCCGGACCGATTGAGGTTCCAAAGTTTTAGAAGCCCATACTATACTGGGTTAGGGTTAGGTATATATATCGTATTAGCATAAGTAAACAATGCGTATTTTTGCACAATTCCAAGCGCACTTTTTTTCATATTATCGTGAAGTTGCAGTTGTAGTATTTGGTAGTCCCATTATGTCTTTATGTATAATCAAATAACTTCTTTTTGATATTTTTAACCCCAGAATGATAAAAAATGAAACTATCGCAGTCCCAAAATGCATCAAAGCCGTATACATAATCTTGTATTTATAAGCGCGCACAACATCATATAACGAAATGTGACTTTCTCTGACGTTTGTACTATGTTGCTATATAAACTAATGATTTCCATCGTTAACTAAGACGTTTTTGGTTTAAATCTTTTCTAAAACAAAATTATCTTATTTACACTGTTATTTTCAGAAAAATATTTCAATGCTTAAAAGCTTAAATATATACAAATGAAAAGGGAGGTAATAAGATAATTAGTATTGACACATTAAATCTATAAGTTTTAATTTTAAAATGCTTGCATCACATTCATTTTAGAACCAGGAGTTTTTATAGCTGAAAATGTTCAGTATCTATCTAGTTATTTCTTCACTCTAATCCGGCAACTGCTCAGGTACTGTTTGCAAAGCGCTATGCTCCGCCTACTTATATATATATATATATACCTTCTTAGCATATAGCGAGTCAGTGGAGGAGTTAGAGATTTTGCTGTTATTTCCCATACATTTCTTCTTTTTTGTGTGGACCTCGGGGTGTTATCAGACATTATCTGAGACTCTATCATAGTTATATTCTCACTTTTTTTCTCTAATTATTTAATCCTTAGTGGCACTGGGCCTTAAAACAGACTGACTTTAAAACTTTACATCGAATAAGATCTAAAAGATGCACTCTTACTCCCAAATAAGATTTACCACAATTAATAATATTATTTTAATATTCCAAAAAGGATGAATAAATGTCAAAAACAATTGGTCTAATGAAGGATATATGAGCATAAAACACGGTATTTCTACCTTATTTAAGGATTAAAATTCGACATGTTGCATTTTATTGGGGTATGGTATGCAATGAGGCTGTTCAAAATGGGTGGAGTCCAAAGGAAAATGAAAAATTAACAATTACAAGAAAACAACAAAAATATTTACAAAGTTCTCATTACATCTCGCGATAATACCCGATAAGTAGCGTTTGTTAAGTCACGATTGGAGAGAAATTCTAGTCAATTTACTTGTTGAGCGTTATTTTGAGAAATCAGTTGGTGTATGAATCATGTTGGAATACGGTGTTGGACAAATCAGCAAGTGCATTGTCATTTCTTTGGAAGTAAACATTCAATTTGGATGAAACGTCTCTGTGGAAACGA